>NW_008751915.1:412548-440057 GCF_000715545.1 Opisthorchis viverrini | reverse complement strand
AGGTTAGAGTCGGACGGTCTGTTGTTTGAATCCGACCTCTGCATATCGACTTCCGTGTAGGCTTGGGCAATCTGGCAGTATCTCAGCCCTCATGCTTCATTCGGGTGGCATGGCAGCTAGGCATTGAAAGGATCTTGCGGCCGAGCGATTTTTTATATGGCAAATTTGACTTTTTAACTTTCCACTTTCAGGATTCCTAAAGACGCTGTGGTAATCAAGCGTTCATCTAACCTGGACAGATCCGTTTTTGGTTCCATGGCTTCGAGCTTACTCCTTTACGTGTGGAAACCGTGATTATGGAGCCAGGTTGTTCGTTTGAAAGAAAACCACTCAAGCAGTCTAGGTTGGACGAAACCTTCATAGCTGGTAAGATGTTCAAACCTGATCCTACCATTGGAGCTCTGCCTGAACCTTCTTCCAATATCACTCCTGCACTGTCAGAAAGTTTGGTTGGCAACAGGTTTGAAAAACAATTCTCATTTATCCACATCTCTTGTTTCCAGCATTACCTGCTCTCCCAGTAACGATCCATCCTCTGTACTTGCTGTTGAACGGATAGCCCCCACGATCACGTCACCCCAGTCTCCAGGTCAAGAAAGTAGCTGCCTTCGTGTAGATTCTGTGGTTCCTTCCGGTGGAAGCCTTACACTGTCAGAAAATCTTCCAGAAACACAAGTGTGGATGGTAGATTTCTTTCGGTTTTTCATTGTGCACCTAGGGTGAAGCACTTGTGCTGCTAAAATCGCCATCATATCCGCTCCCAACGCTGTGCTCTAGAACAGGCCACCGAATTTTTTTCACGGTATGGCGTATTCCGGTTTTGTAATCATGGTTTAGTGTTCTGGGAGTGAATTTAACCCACGGGTCCCCTATCCTAGTTCTTACACAGACAATTGGTCAGAACGGTTTGTCCGTATGCCTTGCTCCCCAGCAAGCCTTTATCCGATCATGGAGGTGTGAAACTTCACATACCTAATATTTGTAGAACGGGAAAAAGGATTTGGTTGTCAGATGGACTCTCATCGAGAGGAAACTTCGGGAGCCCATTAATTCTTTCCAGCAGCTACAGGTATGCTGTTATGTTTCACTCGCTATCGTTGGTTTCCTTGGTGTTCGATTAGCAATACAAATAATTAAGGAAACCTCGAAATTTTTACTGTTAGCTTCATTGACCTTTTACAGTCTTTATACTTGGCTTTTGGTTTCAATCTCATGCTTACGCCAGCTCATTGTGCAATGAGCAACCTGTTGTACATTTGTACGGAGTGGTGCTCAGATGAGGAACACTTCAATCGAAAATTTGAGACTATATCTGCTCGGCCGGTCCCAGTCGGGCGAAACCTTTCATGGAGTCGACAAATATCGATCCAGTTTCCACTGCCTCAGTGCACATTTTAGACACTGGTTGGCCTTTGTATCCATTCCCTATATTCTGCTCGATATCATACCAATGAGCTATACTTCCATCATGTTATCCTTAACAACCTTAGAATGCTTAATAAAAAGATTCCCGTCTCTTGGATTGATTATGAAAGGTAGAAGGCAGAAGTGAAGATCAATCTTCGAGACGTCGGATTGACGGTGTCAATCCCTCTCGCTGTTTTTTTCTACCGACCAATCCGTAATCGTGACACATTGCTCAAATGATTCAGTTTCATTGAAACCTATTGTTGCCCCGTGTGGAGATGCCATATAATCCCTTCGTTTTTTCTAGGATGCCATTCTTTCCTACAACGAACGGTTTAAATCGGCCTGGAATTTCAGCATTCTTCGTGATGTTGTTGAAAACGATGTTCCAGATGGCAGCTTGGGAGGGTTTTTCAGAGGTTCTCTCCCTGCTATGTGTGCCTTGGCACTCAATTTACCTATCTACCTCACTCAGGTAAGAAGTGTTCATGGTTTTCTCGAGTGTTCAGGTCTTCATTCACCATCTTTCCTAATCGGAGCACCTAACTAGCAATACGTATTCGCTCTAATTACCGTCGATTTTTTTGCAGACAGATCCACTTCTCAAATTTCGTTTTCCTGGTGTACACTCTGTATCCACCAGACCTTGCAGCTAGGAGCTGAACTGAGAGACCCACTCTAATCGCAGAAAGCAACATTATTGTTGACACTAATGCCCCGCCACCGAACAACCGCATATTGGATATTTTAACAATGTCTACAGTAGAAACAAGAAAAGAGTAGACTGGGAGAGAACCTTGTGTTATCTTACCACTACCATTCTTAGGTACCTTCTCCCCAAAGGGCTCGCCCAGAAAATTTGAATGTCATGAATGGCAATCGACCGCATGAACACCATTCTTGTTATTTAACGGGTTCCGTGGTGTCTGTGGTATCTACTTACAAATTTGTATGTGAAACGACAACCGGGCTGTATTCGGATATAACGTCCTACCGTCGAATTTAAGGTGACCATCGGATCGTTGGGTTTCAATGCCATCATACTGTTCATTGGGATTCACACATCCATACTAGTGAGGTCAACCAAGCTCCAACTGTGTCCTTAACGTTTCCCAACGAGAAACGGTATCTCACACACATCGAGTGGTGAACCCCAAATTTTATTTACTTTTCGTCATTTACCCCATCGCTCTCTTGAATTTCGGCTGAGAAATGGTCTTGCACTTGAAGTCAACCTATGTTAAAAGACCAGAAGCACTGTTTCGTGCATTTTGGGTGTTATCACCTGTGCGTATCTCATGATTCCTCAGAGGAATCCGAATCCAGGTTCAGTAGTTTTCTGTTCATCAGCTATAAACCATTTATGGAGACTACGTTCCTTCCAGCCGCTACAGCTTCAGTCGCTAGGACTTGTGAGAGCACGAGAGATAAAGCCAGTCACTGGAGGCTATGACATAATTGCGCTTCGAAGACTCAGGTGGTCAAACACAGCTTTCGTTTGTCTCCTTTGCACATAGACCACGTTTCTGTTCCATAATATATTATGCGTCGCGAGATGGCCCAAGTGGTTAGAGCGCTAATTTAGTGACGAGAAGGTCCGTGGTTCGAACCCGACCTCTGCCTCTCGACTTCCTCTGTCTAGGCTTGAGTAATGTGGCAATATATTAGCTGTCGTACTTCTCCCCGTCGTTCCCTCCGGGAACCTATACAACTACCCAGGTAAATAGATGTATTTAGCACTTCGATTAACTGATCTGAATGCACAAGATTTGGGTTTGATCTCAGCCAGTCTTGTTCCAGGAGTTAACACTTCTCGAGTGTGAAATTCAAAGTAAATTATATGGCAGGATCACTTGGGTCGCCTTTAAACGTCTGCGTATTCAGTGTATGTGAGCGTACGCCCCGAAAGCATTTCAACCCTCGAGGGTTTCTAGGCATACAGAGTAGTTTCAAGGAACACGTCAACAAAAAGTTTAAAAGGAACGCTAAAAGCAGGCTGCCTTGTCTTACAATACTGGTCGTGGTGAACTCGAGGAAAAGCTTATACCCGCACGCGACCACAAAATTTCGCGTACAGTGCTCCAATAAGGGATACAAACTTGGCAGAGACACCGTTAATCGCCAGGCACCGCCAAAGTTTCTGATTTGCAGAATCGAAAGCAGCCTTCAGGTCGATGAAAACGGCCGTCGCTGGGCGTTTGAAATAGTGACGCTGTTTGGGAGCCCGTCTCCAGATGGTCGACGCACCTTCGATCTGAAAAAACCAGCCTGGTCTTCACGAATCTGTCCTTCCTGGCAATGAATCAACCTGCGCAAAATATCCCTAGAGCCCTTTGAATACCATAGGTACCAGGATAATGCCTCGAGGATTTTCACGTGACATTCTCATGTCCTTTTCTGACGATTGGGATCACAGTCGAAACATTCCCTTCCACTGATATTCTTTTCTCTAAGTCTTCCGCAATAGGATGGCCAGACTGCTTCTCAGGGCTTCACTACCTTTGGAAAATGTATAGTGCAAACCATCTGGGTCGGATGATCTGTCGTGTTAGAGGAATAATATATAACGCCGAATTTCTGTGGTGTCTGGTCTAGTTTGGTTCTTCCAAAGTTTTGTTGAAGGGTTGGTTTAAATTGTTCAGCCCGTCGCCTAAACCGACCGTCCCATCTTTGCAAATTGCTCCCCTGATACCCATATTCTTTAGGCTGGTTGATCGAACTAGCTTAGATATGCTCCAGCTGTTGCCCGCTGTGATAGTCTTCTCTACCTCCTGGGCCTTTGCAACCGACCAGCTTTTTGTCATTCTTTAAACTTTTGATTACGTGGCATTTGAGGGATCTGCGTATGTTACCGTGTCCACTACTTTCTGCTATCGCTTTTTTAGCAGCAGTTATATTTGAGGATCTCGACGGTATCTAGCGTTCATGTGGTCGAGTCGGATGGCATGGACAGGCAGTCCTGAAAGCTGAGAGCATAACTTCTTTTACTCTCGCATTCATCTTCCAGCCAATCTTATTCATCAACTGGACTGCGTGTCTAGTTGCTTTCTAACCAGACCACCTTGATAGTTCTGAACTACTAAAGTTCGTTTAATTCGGTTAGCTCAACTGTTTTCTTTCAGCATGCTTAATCCTAGGAGAGGGTGGACTGATAAGCGAGCCCACACAATGGGGTGATGTGAGTCACGTTGCGTAGCCTAGAAGAATGGCAGTCTTCGAACTTCCAGCTAGTAGTTGACCACTGCACCAATCGGTGACGTGTCCGATCAGTTTTGATCGATTCCACCCATTCGATGTACATTTGGTTTTTGTCGTCTAGCTGTGAAATTCACCCATCACTTATCGGGTGGCTCGCTAAAACTTACCTATAGCTCAGCCTTTGGTAGCAAGTCCATGTGAATACAGCTTTATTTTATACGATTTTCGTGTTTTTGATCCGTGTCCTCATGAAAGACCCTATCTGCGCTTTCACCAGAAGTTCCTTCTTCTAACCTAGCCTGTTTTGACCTGTTCGTTTCAGCCAATCCCCTTGATGCGCAGTGGTTGTGAGATGTCCTTTACGTTCTCACAGCTTCAGATTGCTAGCCTTCTAGCAAATGCCTTCTTCTGCACGTTTCCTCGACGAAATAGTCGCGGACGCAATGCTGAATTCGCCCGTTTCCCATTCATTAACTTTTCTCGTTTATTTTCCGGTCCACAGAATAGATATTCACTATCCAGAGAGTAAGTGATCAGTAAGCAGCGATCGGTTTATTCACACGTTCGTGTACGAATTAGTAGTAGTGAAATGTTCGACCTGCACTGTCCACTTGAATTATTCTCAGTGACGTTTATGTCATCCGTATTCCGTTTCTGAGCCTTACCGCAGCCTTTGCATCAGTACTGTCACCTCTGTAGAAGATAAATAACAGTTTAAAATACGGACTACAGACCATGTATTTTTGATCGCAATATCTCGGTCGTCGGCTTCTGCACCCAAATAGGTGCCTCAGTTCAGCGTTTGTATTTTTCGGCTTTTTCCATCTGCCCACTAACTCCACCACAAATTCTTGCCAAGTTATCGTATGCTGTTTATCAGTTATCAGTACTCCAAAACATTTGAATATGCTTGTTTTGAATCCACCGACTGGCAGCACCAGTTGATATTCAAACAACTTGGAAAAAGCATGGAACTGATCGAAACGTCGTTTCGTAAAAACTTGTGTGGCAGCCGGCTACGTATCGCTTTGATACCAATGAATGGTAGATTGTGAATCAATCGGCAGACTAAAGAGGTGTGAGATACCGACCAAACGTGTCCTCAGCCAGCGTGGGTGAGTAAGTTATAGGACCGATGTGCTAGGGGACGACCTTACGCGCATGTGGCGGGGGTTTTCAGATGCAAAACAATTTAGCTGAAAATTCTCACGGCCTTTCGTTCACAACTTTTTCATTGGTGTTTGTGGGCGAGTTAGTGTTAGAACGATTGGACTAGGGGGAATAAATGAGTTTTGGTCGTGTTAGGCCTCGTACTGTAGAAGCACACCACAAAACTCCATTCGTCAACTTGCTTAATATAAAAGCCTTCTTCGCACGCCTGATTACTGTGCACCCCCTATTCTATTTACTCTGAGATTCTCGGTTATTTCTGCCGTTTCGTAACGTCCATCTACGTCTATGTCTTCTGTCCATTGCATACGACGCCGTTGAGCTGTCAGACAACCAATGAAACTCTTGTATTTAGTTGCCTATTCTGAATAGTTGACCGGCTTTTTTCTACACTCGGCTCATTGTTTTCATCGCCCAAACTCTCGATTACGTCTTCATCTCGCACTGGAAATGTATTGAAATATTGGCAGTTCGGGTGCAACCCAGCTGCCAAGCTCGCTGAGCAGATCAACGACCACCTTTATCTTTCGCTGTCTGTCTTCATGTAATATAGCTAGCCGAAGTAGGGTATACTCACGACCTTTAAATTATTATCAAATCCCGGTGTTTGTCAGTATTGACACTTTAGCGTTATAACACCGACATATGACATTCGCACGCATAACCGTTTCGTTTGTCCTCAAGTCAACTTGATTTACCCCGAAAGAATACTCGGTAGTGCTGTAGTTCATCCTGTTATACCTCACCCCATACCTAGCGTCATTTGCGGATAGAATGCGAATTTGCTGACTGGAAGGTCCGTTGTTTGCATCCGACCTCTGCGTGCCGACTTCTCCTATTTAGGCTTGGGCAACCTGATTGTATCCCAACCCTCGTGCTTTCTTCGTGTGGCATGGCAACTAGGCACTGAAAGGAGGTTACAGCTAAACGACTATCTTATCTCATTTTTATATCACGTATCAACTCTAATAATACACATTTTAGACACAGCCAACGTGAGAAAATCCGATGCCTACTTCATTATTTCCATCGTGTAACTCAGACTGTACCCACTGGTACGGTTACCTACACACGACGGTGTCTCGGTAACTTGGTCCCGGATTGGTCGAAGAGCACCAGGACGTTTGATCAGCTGCGGATACATATCAACTCTGAGAGCACGATCGAAGAAGCTGGTGTGAACACGCTACAGGTTCGATGTTCTTGAACTGTCTTGTCTAAAGCGGACTCTGTGTCATCCTGTTTATTTCGAATTACTGGCCAATGGTGTGGTAGTTTCTTTAAGGCCATTCCGGTCTTGTCAGATTCGCGGTTGTATTTCAGAAAGACTAACAAGCCCCATCCTGCAACCGGTGCATACATTTATGTAGTTTTAGTGGGTATGAAGTCGTCATATGGAGGATCGTTTCGTAGCAGTACTATCGCACCGGTTTGCTCTTTGCTAAGGAGCCAGAGTTGCTGCTTTTCGCGAATCGCTTATCATGTCTTAGTCTTATAGCATTAGTGGCACTGCCTTTGCAGCCTTTATCTGGGTCGATCTAACCGACGTTGTCACAATTGCACTAGTGCTGCATTAGTTCCAGTGTTCCACTCGGAGCAGAAAAGGTGAAGCGTGATGCTGATCGATCCCGAAAATTTATGCTACCCATATCTTCAGACGCTGTTTGCTCTGATCACTCCAAATCGCTGAATTTATAAGCTAAACTTTACTGTTGTGTGCTATTTTCTTGGGTCAGCTCTACTTGATAGCTCAATAGAATAAACCAACCACTTATCTGAACATGAGTGTGAACTGGACATTTGGACAGGATTCACTGTTAGTGGAGGAACTATTCATATTCTTTAGATCATGCCGATGCTGAAAATCACTGTCAGTTGATGCCGTGCTGTACTTGTCCAATAAAAAGCCCCGTCCATTTACAATAGTCATATACACTGACAGTTACAGAGGATAAAAGGTACATCATAGAGTTCGTTGTCGCTTTCACAGAATGTCTGTGCAGTTCACCGGGCCGACGGAAATTGCGGTATTACTGTTCCTCTTTCGAGTATGCAATCACGATATTTCTAACAATCCTTTTTCCTTCACTGATTCCAGGTGGATTTTGCCAACAAGTTTTTGGGTGGCGGTGTGCTCAGTTCTGGCTGTGTTCAAGAAGAAATAATGTTCGTTCTCCGCCCAGAATTGCTGGCCAGTTGTTTGTTCGTCGAGTGCTTGGGTGATGACGAGGCGGTACTGATTGAAGGTGCGGAAACCTATTCACGATCCTCGGGTTATGCTGATACTTTCAAATGGACTGGAGATTTTACCGAATCACAGTCGGGCATGGAACGGTGCGTAGTCCTCTACTTACTCATTTATCTCACTATCGCGCTTCTACGTGTTTGCGTTTTCAATCCGTTTTCGACCTCGGTCTTGACAAGTCGTAACTTTCGGTCATCAGATGAGCTGTTCTGTTCCAAAATGGTGATGGGGATTGTTTCGAATCGAACAATAACCAGAAGCGAACAAATCTATTTTCACATTTCAGTACAGTGTACGTATATGCTTCCAGTCGAATCCGACAGCTTGTGATGCATCTACATGATGTCCCAACTGTTTTGTCGTAAACCCCGAGAGGTGCTTATTGACACATCTTGTTGTAGCTGGTTTGCGGTTTTTGCAACAATGTTTTCGTTTTGTGGGTATGGTGCACTTTTTTTCATCTCCGTCTCGCATGCTTGAACTAACTGACCGATTTGCCGTAACTTTGTAGGGTTTACAGCAGCCTTCATCCTGGCTGTAGTTCGTGAGTTGTGGATTTATGTTGGCTGGCCACGAAAGGTTCTTCCTTCACATATGAAACACTGAAATGAGCATGTTTTGGCACTGTCTTTTTCTTGTGAATTCTTCGTGCTCTAGAAAAACCTTCCAGTAGTTGTCAGGAAGCTCTGTAACCACTGAATACCACTCAGGCAGAAATATAGTGTGCACAGTAGGAGTGGTTGAGTTTCATCGGTATTCTCGGTATTCACATGTGACTTGCTCAGTAAAGCGGAATGGACCGAGTTCTAGGCGCACATAACAGCTTATGGCGTGATGAATTGTTTTGAGCTTATGTTCGAGCGCACTTCGAATGAGTTGTTGACGGTAGGGTGCTTTTGCTAATGTTTGTTTTTCACTAAAGTGGATTAGTGTTCTGTACCATATCAAAGCAAGACGACAATCGGAACACCATGGCCGCATGTTAAGTGTTATTATCTATTGCGAAATAAGGAGCATATCATTAAGCAACAGTGAGGAATTAAAGTGCCCAGAGAAGGATGATTTATACAGGAACGTGGTTGTTCCCGTAACCAGAAGGTAAGTTTTATGGTTGATTTATCCGACCTGAAGAACAACATGAGTGATCCTGTATAGCCCAGATACTTTTCACAGAATACTCATTGAACCGCTGCGGTAATTTCTTTTGGTTTCTTATATGGTCTTGGAACGAAAATATTATCTTCCCAGGTCTGTTCCGTTCCGGCTTGGTTGTGGAAGGAACTTCCGAGTCAACACCAGTTTCAATGCTCCCATGTAGTGAGAGTGGAGTTAAAGGAAATGACAGCCGCACCTTGTTAGACAGGTGATCTTTCTGGTTATCTTGAACAAGGGTATTCCCTCAAATGCGGTTTTAAGGAGAACCCTCATCGTCATTTCACACTAACCATTTCACGTGGCTGGGGACCCCGTTTTGAAGAGTATGGTTCCACTCTGAACAGTTTTAGCTGTACCATAGTTTTGATCTTCGACAGAACCACTCGGACACAAACGCTACTGACCCGAGGCGAAAGAATGTAACGAACACACGCTTTCGGGAATGCCCCATTAGGCGAAGGCTTATATAACATATATCTCCCACACCTTAGCAAATGCAGCCACCATGTTCAGGTTTCAGTAGCGCTTCATTCGATCTACGAAGTGTGTAGTAGCCAATTATGAACCGCCAGGGTCTTTGTGACTGTTGAGGGAGTCACACACATCTTGTTCTCGTATTCGGTGCTCAGAGATGCTGCAATAGTCCTGGTCAGCCGCCAGCATGTTTCTTTACTGCTGTGTTTTTCAGCTACGCACTTTACAGTTTATCTCTGATCCTTAGTGTCCCATTTAGTCGATAAGCTAAATTACACAAGGTGGCAACGAAATGAATAGTTGGAGTTGAACTAACACCGCCGACCTCCCTCCCGCTCGACGGGTGCTGAAGAGTACGTTGCTCATCATCACACTTAGTTTTCATATGGGGTTCGTCATGCATCTGTTTGAAAAATCAATAAGCGAGGACCACCAGTACCACAAGTGAGCCCCTAACACACCGAGCCAGACGTTGAATTAGCCTATCTGCTTAAAGTGATTGGCATAAGCTGATATGGATTGTGCCATGTAGAGCCTGTCCGTCAGGTAGCTATCTTGTACGCGGGATATCGGCGATTCGAAGACATCTGTTCTTTTTCCCCCTCGCTTTCTACGTATTTTGTCTTCCTAACAATAATACACCAAATGACCTTCTATTCCATACCATCTCACTATTTCGCATAGCATTTATACGTGCGCTGTTTCTCCTTCCAGAGATGAATGGTGTCGATGGAAGACCACTGTAGTGGCCATAGATGCTACATATTTTTCTTCCCCTAAAGCCCAGTTCACACCCGAAATGATTCAGCGCGAACTCAATAAGGTGAGTAATGGTAGCTTCCTAGTTTTATCCACTTGCGTTTCGCGGGTTTTCAATGTGACATTGGTTTCATTTTTCAGGCTTACTGTGGATTCACGGATGACCTTGCCCCTGGACGTAAACTCCCACCGGTAGTGGCCACTGGCAACTGGGGTTGTGGTGCTTTCCGGGGAAACGTCGACTTAAAAGGTAGGCAATCTCAGCAGATCTCGAATGCTTTTCACGAGACCGTAGTCGTGCTTTACGCCCGTCTGGGTGCTTTAGGTATCTTGTTGCACGCCTAGGTTTGTCCATTTGTCCAGTTTTGGGTTTCTAAATGTTGGATTCGATTTCGCTGGTATGATTGATTTTCAGCTCATTCACAAATGAAGTATTTTTTGAACAGCTCCTAGCATTAAGCATGTTGAATTCACGGGAATCCCGCTCCATGCAAACAGTAAGAAACGATCTGTGAGTTGTTTAGATACCTCTGTCTGCATTTACAACGTGCAACGTGAGATCACCTAGTACCAGATGCACCCCAATACAATTGAAAGAGCCCAATGAAACTGAGCTTTTTGCGGTTCAGCCGCATCGTGTTTTTCGAATTCCAAAAAGGACGTCTCTTGTAGCATTGTTTTACTTCGTCCTATTCTAATGTATCAAATTATTGTCCCCACTCAGCGTGATCGATCAGTTTTTGATTCCTTCGCTGAACTTGGCAGTCCGCACCGGTCGAGGAGACCACGTCAGTACGCGGTTGGGTGGATGTGGTTGATCTTTTCAGTATGGTTAAGAAAGGTCCATCTCACAAAGGTCCGTACACAGATACAAGTCCAAATATTGCTGACTACCATCTTCGTGCAATTGTGTATGGAACGTCGTACGTAAGGTAAACTGTTTGGACGAATGTGGTTTAAACGGTCTTTCCGTGCATGTCAAGTTATCCTGGGTTGACCGATCAATAGCTGAAGTGGTTCATGTAACAGTTGGGCGATCAGAAATTGTACGACGCGTTTTAAACTTGCCGCTACTCGTTGTTGTCCGATGGACTCTTCGGAGCTGTCTTATCATCTCTAGCCACCATCCTTTCACAAAGAGTGAATGAAAGGATGAATTTACACATACTCAAAGTAGTCAAAAGATTGCCTAGTTGAACGCTCTAAAATGTTTGTGCCGCATAAACTTTTCTTTGTTGAAGACGCTGTAATTTGTTGAGTAATTCAAATTCACTGAATTAAATGTTTCGGATTGAGGCCTGTTCTCTTGTCGGGCTATCTATAGCGTTACCCTTTCAGACCTGTGTTAGACGAAATTACATCTGCTGGTCTTTCGCATCTTCCAATCTGGAGGTTATGGTTCCACATTACCAGGAATGCTATCTTTGACCGATGCTAGATGATGGCGCGTGCTTATTGCTATTTCCGCTGGACACACTCTTAGCCATTATGTATTCTTGTGCTTTTCGTGTTGTTGCTACATACTACTCGAATCTACCCCTTTAACCCATTGCAATAAGCTGTCTTTTAACGTGAAACACTCATTCACGGAACCACACAATCTTTTCCCCACTGAATACAGCAATCTTTCAGTGGGAGAGTTGCCAATGGGCAGTAACCTCTCAGGAGGAAGTGATCTTAGTACATATGGGAATGTTTTCAACATAGGCCTTCTCCAATAGACAAAAACCCGCAGAGCACCATGAAATGTTCCAAACATGGTACGCTTTCTGAATAATCTTCTAGACATACATGATCCCAATATCAGTTCAGTGGTAGGCCACTAGGTAATATCCACAACTGTTTAAACAAAACTGCGACTAACCAGCTAATCAGCGGCTGGTCCATGCAGATTAACTTGGGAAATGAAATTAACATCATTGTTGTCATACTGTCACACGGTTAATTCTACTCAGTCTGGGGATCGGCCGAAACGCTGGGTGGAGCGTGACCTGGGCGTGACCTTTTACATGGATGAGTGGAAAGTTATTTCAGCGCTTTCCTTCCCCAACTCTTACACTGAATTTTCCGTTTAACTGCCTGTCCACTACGTGACTGGGTTCTTTAGACGGATGTTAGCCTGTACGCCTGGTGAAAAGTAAACTTTTCACTTAGTACCCTCATTGCATGTACCCAAAGGGATGCTTAGCTGTGAGACAGTCGACTGGCCAAATGTGCTTCTGTGTGTGAAGAAGCAATCCATCGGCTGTCTACACCTCTGGCCTGTAGAGATGAGAGAGTTTTGCTGTCAGAGCTCGTGAGCGAGGCACCTTCGACACTTTGACTCAGTTGGTGCAAAGTGTTTTCCTTATCCAGCTCTCGTAACGCTCACCTGAGTCAACCAAGCAGGCTACTGGAGTTCATATGGTCCAGTAAGGTTAGCGACTCGGCTGAGTGAAACTGGACAAAATAATATATTGCTCAGCTGCCGGGTTTTAGCCTTCGCTCAGTTTTGGCCTGTGGTCCGGAAAAAGATATCTGTAAGCACCATAGCTAGATTTTGTAGCTTCCCGATAGAAGCTGTTGATGTGGAAACCGGGGGCAGCTGATCATGATCGGTTTACAAATTGCACACTCTAAGCTGTTCCGTCACCCTGACTTCACAGATACCATCGCAACCCTGGTCCAACTATTCGCTGAGTCGAGTTACTTGTGTGATTTTCACTGTTAGTGTGTCAACATTACCAAGCTGGATGCCGGAGAGATCACACGCTGGTGTGGTCAACAGGGAATGTGAGCGCTTCATGATCAACAGAGTTACTGAGTATCGGTTGAAGTATTTCATCATCCTGGTTGGTCTTCAGTCGCCTGACCTTCGATGGAGATCTTTGGACCTGGCTACTGGACTGAATTGAACAGGACCCGGAGTTGATCCTGCAGAAACTTAAGGTCGATACTAACACCTGATCTATATCGGTTCCGACGCTGCAACGTGTGGACAGTCTGGGGCGCATCACTCTGACGTAGTCCGCAAAATGACCACCGAAAGTTAATCAACTCCCCAAAAAGACCATAAAGAAGTCACCACAGCCTGTCGATTTCATGACGATCAGCCACTGAACCCACCGCAATCACAAGTGCGGCAGGTACCAATGAACGATACCGTAGATCGTGAAAATACTGGTCTGACAAAAAAATGCACCCAGAAGCTTTAGCCACCACATTCAGGGTAAAGTCTACCAGTCGAAGAAAATCTGTCATAGTGATTATTATAAGTATACCAGTTCCTATCCAGTTTGATACAAGTTCCACAGATGAGAAGCTGTTTCCATTAGTCGGTGGTGAAAGTGCGATCTCAAAGTTCTCCGGGAACCCTGTGGATCTCGAATCCAAAATCTTGCATTACCAGTAACCTCTAGCTGACTTAAAGGCGAAAGCACCCAACAAGCTTCCAAACACTGGCGAGTAATCTTACTGCTGGACAACTAGAGTGCCCATAATGGCACTAGTATGGCATGTAGACCCAATTTTCATGCCTCCCAACACAACAGGGCAACTGTATCTGTTGGAATCTGTAATTACAAAGACCGTGAAAATTTATCACTTAGTGAATTTCTTGAGATACTTTATGAATTTGTACAGTAATTGTGAAACTATTGGAAAGGTTAGATTACTTCATTTTCAGCAACATAAGTTTCGACTTGTAATGCAGTCAAGTGACTGCACTTAGTTGAGGGTTTTGGATTCGATGACTAAGTCATGTTTCCGAAATTTGGGTTGGGCCATTACCTTACGCAGAAAATACTACTCAAGTGGATGAAGGCCTCTTTCAGAAAGATTAACTTCGAAGGACATTGCTGAGCGGTATCATCCATACTGTTTTGAGTATTAACTATTGCTTCAGAAACTGAAGATTTTGCCAAGCTTACAAACTAGGAAGATCGTGACTCAAACCATCTACGAAATTTCATTTCGCCTACAACAACCAAAGGTTTGAAGTGGCTGAAGAATATCGGGAATCACGTAATCACCTCCAGACATCCAGATGCATTGGGACAGGTGACCCAGATGCTTCATATGTTTAAGTTTATTGAAAAAGACAAAGAGTTCAGGCAGAATTTTAAATCTATATTGTAAGAGTGCCAGTGATTTTGTTCATCTTAGTTTCGATGTCACATCAAGCACCATTTTTTTACGTGAAATCTAATAGAGTAAGTCGTCGGTGTACGTCCGCTTGTGCAGGATTCGAGGTTTTGATCTGCTCTTCCAGGACCTGACCTTGCAGGTCACCTGATTGGTTTGAACCGTATCGAAACTTTGGAGATACGAACAATCCAGTTACACGTCAAACGATGACTAATATGAATCATTGGGCTGCCGACTGTCTGCAACATGATTCAGACATATTCGACGACTTCTTTAATTAATTATATTAGGAGAAAACAAGACATGTGGGCCATTCAGCTGGATTTTAGAGTGGCACCTTTGCAGTCTTGCTTAGTTTATGTGCGTTAGCGAGATGGCTGGTGGAGCTGTTGCAGGTGCATAAGTAGAGATGTTGCCTCATCACTGGACGAAGGTGGCCGGTCTTGGAAAATCTATCCGCCGTGAAGTAGCGGGACTCGTTACAACTGTCACATTTAAACTGTACTCACCATGCGCACATTTTTAGGTTCACGTTTTAACCTGAACATGGGCGGTCAAATCGTGATAGATCCATCTGATGATTCTTAATCAGAACGGAAAGCGTAGTTGGTTGCTTTTTGAGGATCAACCACTTCTGTCTGCAATCTTCCAAGTCTGTGGCGACGCGTCGAATTCGTTAGGGATCCAAATACCGATAAAAAGTTCGACTAGTCGTCTAACTCCTGATCCTTACAGGAGACCTGATCATTGGCAAAAGACGGAATTAAATTTCTGCAGATGATGATCGCACTGCAACCATGGTCGTTACCCGGAAAGCAATTCATTACGTTTTTTGCTCCGTCTGGGACCAAGTGAATGAAACGGAATCCTGATGTCTGATCTTAGGGTTCAATGTGTTCTCGTGTAAAAACCCCAAGGACAATTATCAAATCCTCCGTGAGCATCGTGAAGAGCTGTGAATAGTTACCGGACTATTCATCGGTATTTAGATTGCGACACTTGTGGTAAATGAAAACTAGTTGTTGTTGGTAGTAGTACTCAACTAGTTTGTACTTTACTTGGTTAGTGAGGCTTTTTCAGAAAAACGAAGCTGGACTCTCAACTAGCTTTCAAGTTTATTGATTGTAGTGACCATGCAACGTATTGATTGATTTTACTCAGATAATTTCGTTTGTCCTAACTTGTTCGGCAATCCACAGTGATAGCCGTCCGTGTACGGAATCGGATACCACACTGTCTAACTCACCCTATAGTCGTTAATACTTTTTCCTTCTTTCAGCCCTCATCCAAATGATGGCATGTGTCCAGGCTGGTAAATCACTCGCCTACTTCACCTTTGGAGACAAAGCTTTGTTGGCAAAGTTATACGACATGTATATGTTCCTCTCTTCGAATTCAGTAACTGTCGGTGAGTTTTTAATCGACTTGATATGTTCATTTCGTTTCCTGCCCGTGAGTTGTCGACCATTTGCGCAGTCCACTTACAACCATTCACCACTTTGTGTTTATGAGTCAACTGATTTTTTTATCATACTACAAACAACACGAATATGTGGTGTCGCACCAGATCACACTTCAACGTGCTTAGATCGGCACCGTGATTTTACGGGGGTCGGGGTCATTTTAGGTCACATTTACCACAGGTTCATCGAATCGCTGAGTTGCTGAATGCCGTTTGTTACGTCCCCCTTATTGATCTTTTGCCCATTCTTGGCTAAGGTCCATCTTCGATCCGCCCATTAACGGAAAGACAGGTGTCGAAGACCACTGCTTCACGACTGATAAAGGGATTAAGAGTGAGGAGTCCAGTACCAACCAACCTCGGATGTTATGCACTTACACTGACGGTCTTTATTGAAAATGAAAGCAGGACTGCCTGTTAGTTCGGGTGGTAGTCGTTCCTTTCCTGAGCATAGACACAGAACTGAACTAATGTCTTATGCCGGTCGACCAACTTCCTCGAAGAGTTCTGTTTGCAGAACCACGCGAAGGGTTGGAAACGAACCAAGGGAAGTCAAACAACAACAGCTTGGCAGCGAAGTACAAAAGCCATTACCTGTGAACTCAGTTGCGCTGGTCATTGTCGTCTTCCTGGATGGGGACCCTAAGAAGAGCCACATCAACGATTAGAGGTATTGTCAGATATGGCCCAGTCACGCTCTCAATGGCGCCCGTGCATCCAAGCTATTGCCTTCAGTGCATAGCTCCCTTCCCAATACTCCACTTGCCAGTCCACTGACAGCTATGTATTTACGCACCGATTCATCAGCTCCCGCCTCCAATGCGCAGCTATTTACCTCACCTCCCCACATCACCGGTGGACGAAACTGCGGCAGCTACAACCACTGTACAACACTGTACACAAGTTCGCGGTTCCTAAAACCGATAATGATGATTGTGATTCTTGAGCCTAAAGAGGGCCACATTTACGCCATCCAGCAGTTTAACTCACTTGGATCACACCGACACGGTTCGGAACTTGCAGTTAGTCCACTGTACTAAAAACCAACCTACATTATCTGTATTTGAGTTCACCTCTGTAATAGTAATGTCACTCTTACCTCCCACCATTTGACTTATTTTAATTTAATGTGTACTGACCCTTGACGTACATAACTCACGGGTCCCCGCGCTTCTTTCTTTGATTCCTAACCATACGTTCTCCTATCTGTACCACAAGCACCAGTGTCTGTCACTCGTGTTTTGTCGTTTGCGCTGATTATAATCATTGACCTACTGAGCTGCAGCTCGCCCAAATTTTGCAGTTACACTTCGGCCTTTTTATCACAATGTTACGGGAACTCGTGAAATATAACTCCGCATTTGGGGAGATGGATTGCCCTAGAGAAACCTCTGAGTACAAACTCTTCATGCGAAAGAGGGCCAATAAGCTTGGGATTAAAAAATTGTCAGACCTGTCAGCGAGGCTCATAGTCAAGCGCATGTGAAAGCCAGTATACATAGGGTCAATCGTATTCGCATCACTCTCAATTGGCAAATCTCCCTCTAGTCCTAGAGCAACTATTCTGATTTATCCACACCCAAGGGAAGAATCGGTGGGCTTACCTCATCAGTGGTGCTTATCCGTGATTTAAGTCCAGAAGATCTGGCGCCTGAGACGAGCATGTTACCATTAGTCCACTTGCCAACGCTGAACGCACGTGCCTGAACAGATGAACGTGTTCACGCTTGGATGATTTGACTGATTTTACCAAAGCCTCGAACGGATGTCTGATGTGATGCGCATCACCACGGAATTGGTCACATCATCCCTCCTACGGTCCTGAACCAGTTTGAACCAATTCTTACCCAGTGATGTTCACGCTGTACCCGCTTTAAAAACTTCCTTGCAAACCTAGTGTTGCTGTTTCAAAAAGTGCCCTGGTTGGGTAAATATGTGTGCCCATGGTAATCGGATTCAACAGCCGAAAAGTTGACCACAACCGAACCACAACGTACTATCTACTGCAACAACAGCAAAATTACTCACTCCGTTCGCAGGTGCTATGGTGAGAAGTTGCATTGACAATTACAGTCAACACTGGTTTTCTCCCAATTCAATCAGTAGATCTCACTGCCGAAGGGTTCTGTTTCTGTCAAACTACAGTTAGCTAATGTTGGTATTCTGTTGGTCGAGCTTGGTGTCAAAAGAGCATATTGTAGCGTATTTTTTGGTTTCACGTATCGCCAATTTTTGAAGCGCTTCTTAATGAAGGCAATATTAAAGTTTATTTCGGATCGGGATTCACTGTGCACCCTCATACTCTTCTTCGCCTTAATGTGAACCAGCTTATCGTAGAATGAAGCCGGTGATAGGAATACTCCCACGGAAGAAACCGAATTTGGTTACTGTTCAGTTAGGTTACACCAATTTGAAAAGCAATGAGTGACTGTAGGTATTCAGACGGCACAAGGATATACAGTTGAAAACAGAGAAGTGTAACCTGCCTTCGTGCAAATGGTACAACGAAGCACGTACATTGAAGTCTGATTAAACTGGGTGGGTAAATTAAATCGTCCACCGATCGCCGCGAATTTCAGCTGTTGACTGTAATATGTCAGACAAAAGAACAGGAATAACTTTGCTTCTCCAGTTTCTGAGAAGCTTCCAAACGGGTTAATGCAGGTCAGTGCGTGTTTGAATATGCACCTATCAGTGCGCTGTTTATGATAACCATAATATAACGCGGAAGGTATATGCACTAATAACAGTTCTTACTATGGCAGGTAGTAGTTTACAGTTACTAGTTGCTGTATGATAAAATAAATACGGTGAGAACAATGGAATAAGTCAAAAATGACTTATCGTTTGTGGATAACTCGTGAGAGTTCCTGGCTGAAAGTCCTGATGGGGGGACGTGTTTTCTCCGCAGTGTAGCCGCTACATGTTTTCCGTAATTTTTCGTGGACTTGTGAAGCTCGGTTGACTTCCTCTCCTGTGCGCGCGAGTGTTTTTGGGCCTAGTTGCATGCCTATCTATTGTGTACAGTGTGAAGAAGGAGGTGTCCATTCGTGTTTGAAAACATGAATACAACTTAACCTGATGTGGTTGAAGTTCGTAAGCCTGGCGTGTGACGCAAACGGTAGCCGCGTAAACAAAAATGGATGGGAAATTGCAGTGTACATATCGACTAAGGTTGCGAGCGAGACAGGTTTTTTATGTGATTTTTTAGTTTGCGGAACTAAAGGGTCGCGTGATGTAGTAAGCACTGATGTGCTAGACAGATTAGGTGGAGTTGGTTAGGGGAACAGGAAAGTGACCGCTATACACCGTAATGTCGTAATGGTGTGCTTGAATCAGATGTTTTCTTTTGCTGTCTATCCTAGAGAACAGGGCTGCGTGCCTCAGAAGATTTTGCTTATGTTCCGTTAGCAATTACGTCCACTTGTAAGCCATTGTTAGGTATGCACAAACAGACTTTTAGTTCCACAAACAATCTTTTCATGCATTTAAAGACTTGTTCCCTTATGTGATTTCAGCCGAGTTGTGGAGTATTCTGTCGACTTTGGACAACACTCTTCGAGATAAACCGGATGGACTGTATGCATACATAAAGCAAAGGATCACTGTTTGGAGATCTAACTGAATTCACCACTTTTATGACAATGATCTTATTTTTGGATCAGTGCTCTAATATCATGTTTGTACTCCTTCTTCCTTTTTTTCTATCGTAATCAGGTGATATTTTTGTGGTATTCGTGCCATCATTTGTAATATGCAAGCAGGTAATGCAAGCGTGTAGGATGCCATAAGATTCCAGTCAACGCGAATGTCGTTTGCTAAGAGGTGCGTTGTCTTATCAAGTAGGACTATTAGCTAGGACACAATAGCGACAAGTATTCATCTGCTGGCTTGAGTCGTTTTTGAGTTTGCAGTGTAGGAATGTCCGAAGGCAAGTGCAGTTATGCTGGGCCGATCCGGTAACGAGCATGGTAGCTGATAGGCCCGTGCCAAATGTGTTGTAAATTGTCACGTGGCTCACACCCATACACGCTGAACTTCCCCGACTCGTTCCCATATCCAAACTGCCTTGAAGTCCTTGTCTCTGTGGTTTCCCACACAGTGTCTCTGCATTCTCTGATCTGCATCAACCCTAAACGCAGTTTTTAGCGCTCAGTTTTCTGTGTAGTCTGTATGTAGGAACTGAAATCGATACGAGCCTGCCAGCCTTCGCTTTTTTATTGATGAAACTATTTCTGGCTAGCGTCGGAACGCTTCTGATTGCTTGCGACAGGCTTCAAGGAGCTTCCTCAAATACTTGTTGCGGCTCAAGTTTAGTAGCGTTTGACACCAGAGAGTCGTTTACAGGAGGCAAACCAGGGCAGAAGTCACCAAATTGAGGAACTAAAGGCCTGCTTCTTAAATTTCGACCTCGGCCACCTAATCTTTTTGGCTTGGGGACCCTCCATTTTCACAACTGAAGATGAGAGGGAAATGTTTTCAGCAGTGTGGTGAAAATAGTATCCAATGGTGGGGCAGTCTAACTTATCGTAATGTGTTCCCGCACAGACCATGCTCCCCGTATGAACACTACTTCAGTCAACTATCCTCGTGGCCATACTGAACCATTTTCAACACGTTGGCATGCATTATGTAAATAAGGGCGTAAACGGGACGGTCGCTGCTTGTATTAGCAGTGTGACCAACATTTCCTACTCAAGCCTAAAAGCAGATATCCGTAGGCCTTGCAACAATGCACCCGTCTACTTCGATAACCCAACAAACTGCTATACATCGTTTCTTGTTGGGGTTTATTGTGGGAGTACTTCCACCTAAATTCGGCTGCTCTGCTGCTGTACGGCAGGGCAGCAAAACGGCACTACTGAGAGTACCAGAAATTGCACCGTCGAAAGTTCGGTACTCACGAAACGAGCAGACTGCTTTAACGTTTGCTAGAATCCGGACTGGATAAATGATTTTGGAAAAACGCCGGTTAAAAATGCTTAGAGTTCGCAGCTCCTTCCCATTTATTTTTCCAAAGACATGAAGATCTATCCACTAACTTTGGAGTATATTGCAAACGTTTCCCTTTTTGCCATAGGTCCATTTATGCCAGATCACTCCATACCAAATAGGAAGAGACGTAGGGGCCCGCTCAACCCGAAAGTACCTGATCTAGAAAAATCGATATTAGGGGGTTCGATGAAGGAGTGAATAATGGCTAGGCGACGCTAAGAAAGCATGGCATACCAGTAGGCTGAAATTACTTCTGAAATTTGATTGGACTACCCGGCGAAGTTAGCATCTGGCCCGCAAACGCTTCCTAACTGATAGAGTCGTTATCATCGCGGTCCTCACCGTGCAGATAGCCCAAGACAGTGCGACACAAGCTGTCCTCCCGTATGCTTTCAGTTGTGGAGCCATGCTAATCGTCATGTACGCCTATTCTCCATGACGATACGCACAGCACATCCCCGAGGAAGTATCGCTTCCATAAAGCACTCGCATATGTAGCCGATCCTCTTCCAGAAAGCCAGAGTCCTCTGTCCCCGTGAACGCCATGACACTTAATCGTTAGTTTAGGAATCATGGCGCTGTACCGTGGTGCTTTGACTGATGAATACTCATTGGTTCTGTGTTTGGAGCATGACTCGTTACCGGTACAAGTTCACGTATTCCGTGCATCTTTCGTGACACTGAACCACATTCCCCGTATTCAACGCCACCGAAACGGCTGTGTGCCTCTGCGGCCGCTATTCTGGAATTTACCAGATTTCGCTGTTGGTTTAATTGGTGCTTTTTTACGGCCTGATTGTGTGACTTTTCTAGTGGACCCCGCGCGTTGAGTGGGGTTTTAATCTTTTACGCGGATTTATTTGTTTTGTTAGTTTAAGCATGTTGCGATAGAACTACTTTATCGGGCGTCTTTCTGAAAAATATGGCTTCATAATGATGCGTCGATAATTTGATGATAATAAAACCTGACCGCACCCATTAACGCCGCTAAAAGTCAAGACTGTGCGCAGCTGACCAACAAATAAAACTAGATCGTGGTCTGCCAGAACATCCCGACAGTGAGTGTGATCCAGTGGTGTTTAACTCCACACACACCAATCAGAGGAGTAAAAGAGCTCTATTCACCAAACGGATTTTCATAAATTCAATATTTCTGAACAGTACCCTCGGTCACTTCTAACTGAATGCCTGTCAAGCAATTTCCTTCGGCTTTTCAGTTCCCCGGCAAAATTGAATAACCGACTCAGTAAAACACTGTTATTAAAGCGCATCCTTCCCCAATATATTTCGCAACATGGGGCCCCAGTTTATCGGAATCTCATCGGGAAAACCCTGTGAACACTGATTAGCCAACTGTATGATCACAAATTTCTCAAACACTATTGTGTATATACTCGTGGACCCACAGTCATCTGTGCAGATCGTTGAAATTCGAACCCTTCCGAAGAAATACGCTCACCACTTATCAAGCGTATATGTGCGTGGAAAACGAGTCTTAATACTTCAGTAGCCATGTCAATGCAGCAATTATTCGGTCCAAAAATTTCGTGACCAACACTACTGCTGCGATTGAGCTGGTTCGCAAAGGTGGACAGGAAAGTTCATTTGTTGCGCGGAAGCCCCTTGACAACGGCCAAAGTCCAGTTTGTGCTCCCTTTTCTGTCCAACACCAACCAAAACTTACATTTCGGGAAGCTTTTAGGATACACCAACACTGTCTACACGCCATCCTATTTGCCTCCCATGAAGGGACCACTGCCCTGCAGCCCCACCACTCCGGGCCTGACGAACGCCGAGACCTACCAGCCAGCCCGATTTGCACTGTCGAAACAGGAATTATTCAAGCACCTTAATTCCACTTTTCATTGTGAACCAGAAACCAAGATTACTAACAGCAGTTCCACAGTTTATAAATGGGTCAGGTAATAAGTATTTTGAATTCATTGCCTGAGAAATGCAAATAGATCTGACTTTGTCATGAGTATACCACCGAAAGCTGAGGGGATAGTTCGGGCTGTTAGTTAAAATTGCTCAGAGTCATCTGTGGACGACAAATGCAGCTAGTCATCCGCGCTATGCAGCTGAATAAACTAGCTCACATTTGGCAGTAATGTGGGACCTGGAGGACTTGCTCTCCATAAACTGTGAGATTTTTGTGACCCCAGCCGCCCAACCAGGAAACTTCAAAAGGGTGAACATGATGATATGAAATGTTGCATTTCGTTGGGCGTTTTTAACTTCCGATGGGAAAGTGCAAATTCCCGCAAGGTGGGCGAGGGTTTTGGTGTTATTTGCGCCCTGAAATGAATAGAAGGACTGTAGTGTCAGCTTACTTAAAAACCCGGCATGCCAGTATGGCTGACAACAAACTGATCTCATTACTCGTCTTAATTCTCTGTGTGTGCGTTTTATGGACGGCACTCACGCAGTAAAGGACTTGTTCACCTGGAGCCACTGAGTGGTGCGCCCCAGTGAAACAAAATTTAAGTGGGGAGCAAAAGGTGAATAACAGTTCGTTGCCTTAATACCTGGGATCTCCCATGTGTAATCTCACAGCCTCTGGGTATTTCGTTGTAATTTTCTTCGTTTCTGTCGAAAGGCCTAAAAACATCAACTTAAGAATCGGTTGTGCTTCGCAGGTCCCAGTGACCGCCGACAGAGTTCCAGGTCATATAACAGTGTATATGTCGACAGTAAGTCATCCGCATGTGTGGCGACTGTCTTGACAACCGCCCGAATAGGAAGGCACATGTTATCTTAACAGGATAGTTTTTAGACTGCGGCTAATGAGATTCCAACATTTATTTCATTCCTGACCCCAGCTCCAATTCTTTACAGTAATACTGTGGCCGCTACTTATCATTAATCGACTAATAGCTAAGCCCCGAGGGTTCCATTAGCAGGAACCCAAATGGAACCATCTCCCAGCCTTCCCGTTTATAAAATTTTGGATTTCCGTTTAGCTTTTCGAAGACGAAACTTAATCCAGTGGCCGACAGTCCTTGACCTACTGTTCGGTAAGGATTGCATGAACCCGTCTTGCTAATCTGAACAGCGGTACAAATGAGAAGTGATCTTATCACTCGAGTTGTGTGTCGATCGTGCGACCAATGTGTGCAGAATAAAACTTGCCCCTCGGGTAGATTCCGGTGGTCTCAAATCTAGAGGAAACCGGAACCCAAATTCCCTTCCTAAGCTTCGACGCAAAAAATCGAGCAGCAGGCAAATTCACTCAACTCCTAGACGGATCAGAGGTTAGGCTTTTCCGTGTCAAAGCGATGTCGTGGTTAAGGCGAAAAATGTTTTTGTCTGGTTATCCGTTATCCTTACTGTTTTGGTTGAACGTAGTGGTGCGACACTTAAGCCTGCTTATCATGCGGGGACCTGGCAACTCAAAATCATGTTTACTGCGTCGTGACTTAGGTGAAATTCGGTTAGGTGGCCAAAGCCGATTTATAAACTTCAGATAAAGGTATAGTTGATCTTTGTCTCTAACTTGTACTCTGAATAATGTGTTTTAGTTGGGGGGTATTTCACCATAAATCTTCACCTCTCAAGTTTTTCTCACCTAAGTACGATGATTTCTGGGGGTACATTTCGCTGACCTTCTGCGCCTTGGTTCCAGAAGGGTTCACATTACAGACTATTCCGGACCGTTTAGCAGCCTCATTCAAGTGCCATCCGGATATGCCAAAGACTAAATAGTCTTGTCAGTTAAAGCGCAGCCTTATGCTAGTGGTAGTAGGTGCCCAAAACTAAGGACGTCGCAGATCGTACTTGAATAAATCAATTACAGATGATGTGTGACCAGTGCAGTTTGAGACAACCAAAAATAATAGATAATAATAATGTTTATTCCCAACTTGCGGGTGGCACACCATCTGGCATGATCATACGTTTACAGTCAGAATGAAGCATGACCGGGGTAATAGCGGGTGGTGGAGATTGCGCGAAAAGAGGGCAATTTCATAAGCGATGGGAAGCATTCGATGAAATAGTAATAACAGGTTTCTCTCCCAGCTTGTGGGGAACAATCGGCATGAGGTCCGACTAGTTCAAACACTTAGGCTGCTGACACGAACTAAAACTGAAAAATCATTGCTGGCCATGAGTGACCTTGGGCGGTTGGATAAGTGACTGGAGTCACAACGAGCAAAAGTGGAGATGGAGGTGGGATAATTCGACTTTCGGAAACATGGAAGGTTTTGTCACAAAAATATGGTGTAATCTGAAACTAAGCAGACTCAGTGGTTGCACCGTTGCAGGGAAGTCAGATATAAGGGGTAGGTTGGATGGGGACGTGTCTCTATAGCATAGAACCAATCGAACACCGTATACGGATTTGAACTTGTTGAAGGGCAAGTCGAAACTACAGCAGAAAACCAAGTTGTTCAAATTTGAGTGAAAATTAATCGGGTACAAAGGAAATTGTCCCAGCGACGGTTTTTTGCAGTTGGTGGAGCGAGTGGACGAGAGGGCAGGGTCGACAGAGGGAATGGAATCAAACTGGGTATGGCAGTGCCGTGCCATCATTGGCCTGACATACTTTCTTTCTATGGACAGCCCCCTAACGGACGTCACATTTGAGGTGCTTCGGCTGGGGTGTGCAGTTCTTTGGGCAGCGTGGTTTAGTTCAGGCAGACAAGGTGGAATGAAGCCGATATGGGATCGCAGGTTTTCTTGGTCCGTTTGCAGATTCTGTGGTTGTAGCTCATAGGCCTGTTAGAGTGGATAACAGCCAATCAGGTCGTCCGAACCGGACATTGCCGAAGTTCAACGTCTGGGAAGATGAAGGGGTGAGATGAGATTAGCGGAGCATGGTGAGTTTGAGGAGATATCAAATGGGTTGATGATGTACAAAGAAAGAAAAACTTGGAGTCTGCCGCGATTAAGGCGATGTCAGGTGACTATGTGGAATAAGATATAAATGGATTTGTGCTTATTAGTCAAGCGACCGGGGGTTGGGATTGCTAACATGGGATATTAGATTACAGGGGATCTGGTAAAAGCCGATTTAAGCAGTGGTGTGTAAATAAGATGTATAAGGACTGACGGGAGTGAACTTCCACGATAACTGGTTGATCTGGTATTTATTGCATGAGTTGGACAATACCAGGTGCATAGCGAGGAAGACTTCTGTGTCCACCGCTGGGAGCTGCAGGTAACTGTATGCTTTGCTGGGCAAACGGAATGTGCTTTGGTGCAGTGTAGTCTCTCTTCTGACGAGGGGAGATACAGCTATGCCCGTCGATGTAGGCCATGGACATTGCAGAGTGTCCTCAGGTTTACCCAGAGGTATTTTTAATCCATTTTTTGACAAAGAGGGACCATTTTTACTTCATTCTTCATCTGTGGTTTATGGCGTTGCCAGTTACATAACGCAACCCAGGCGAGCCCAACACCAGCAGCAACAAATAGAAGTCAGCAGTACTTTCTCTGATTTCCTGAATTTAAAGGCCAGTCTCAGAACCACCGTCGATGGACGATGCCCATGTGCTACTGGACGTGTGGCGGGTATAGGAACGCACCATAGTGCAAAGTAACGGGGCGACCCACCCTGCAGGGCGTACCCGCCCGCCACACGGGGTTTTCATCCCTGGTGCATGCTTCCAGATCTGCAAGGTGGAAAACCATCCAAGCAGTCGTAAATGCGGCTTGTGTAATAATAGATACTCCCGCTCCCTTTCTTCTGGTCGGAGGAAAGCAAGGCTAGCAAAGACAGCTCAATCAGTTTGAACAAGCAAACAGCATACAGACGATGGTAAAGGCAGTTCGCGGAGAAGTGAAATTACAGCTGCCAATGAGACAGCGGGAGCGGAATGGTGATATTCACGGCGAGTGCACCATGGCTAAATGGCGTCGGAGCGTTACTGTGATGTCCCACGTCGAGCAGAAGCGTACCGCGATGTTGTGTGTGAGAGTGTCTAGCGGGGCAAATCATCCCCTCGGTTTGCTAAAGCAAAGCCGTAACGGGAATTGTCATTATTTTACCGGCGATCCGGACGGATCTAGACCAGGTGTGCGATGCAGTGTGTGTTTACGTTGAAGGGTGTTTGTATCTAAACCAAGCCATGGCGTGCTTGTTTTTCGGTTTGCTAAGCAAAGCCGTAACGGGAATTGTCATTATTTTACCGGCGATCCGGACGGATCTAGACCAGGTGTGCGATGCAGTGTGTGGTTAAGTTGAAGGGTGTTTGTATCTAAACCAAGCCATGGCGTGCTTGTTTTATAATAATAATAATAATAATAATAATAATAATAATAATAATAATGGGTATGGATCCAAAATTACAAGGTCTCTTTATGCCCTTTATGTCTCTTTATGGAGAACATATCATATCAGATGGGATCTGAACTTTAGGGTTTAAAGTGGCGGACAAAGAAAACAATGCAAGTGAGGGCATAACAAAGAGCTTCCAGACTGGAATGGAACAAAAACAAAAAACTTCAAACTACAGGAAGTGTAGGGCCGGAATAATGGATATGGAGTGGCATCAGAGCTGCCACGACATGGCAGGC
>NW_008751915.1:403022-412040 GCF_000715545.1 Opisthorchis viverrini | reverse complement strand
TGTTGAACAGAATATGGATTTGTTCGATGCTTATCAGTAGTCGGCTGCAGAATTTCGGAGAGTGGGTTTCTTGTGAGCTGTCTTTGTAGTCTGGTACGAGCAGCCCTGACTTTTACGGTCTGGAATGTCTGGGTCGAGGACAGAAGGGCCTGAGATGTTAACAGGCGCCTTGCATCGTCTTCATCTCTAAATTGCACTAGTATTGGGCAACGCAAGGAGGGTTTCGACTTTCGCAGCCGCCGGACTGTACAGACTGTGTCATGCATGTTACATGCTGTCAAGATGGCGGCTTTTGTGCGCTCTATCGGGATGCGGTCGGGGGCATTATATAGTAAGACATGTTTACGGCTTTCCATACGCCGACTAATTTCCGAGGCGAGCATGTCAATAAAGACTGACGCTTTTGCAAGATCTGATGGATCGCATATTGCACCAGGAGTTAGAAGGCAGTCAATTGGTTGCATGATACGATAGGTTAACAGTTCATTCTCCACCTTATGCACACGAGCACTGAGACTTGCCAGGTCGGTGTGGAACTGAAATTCATTTGGTGAAGAGGATGAAAGGCAGCTACCGGGTACGGCAGAAGGGGAAATGTCAGTTAGTACAACTGAGCAGGTAGAATTTAGCTGGGGCACTCTATCGACCGGCCTTAGAGGATAATGAGGTTTGGTGTTATGCCTTTTGCCTGTAAGGCGCTTCTTTGGAAGCAATGAGGGGAAGGATGATGGGGAATCCGGGTCTAGCAAGCGCTTAGAGGAAGATGGGATTGGTGGCATTGTTTGCTTCAAATCAGGTAATAGTAAGCCTCAGTGGGATTATGCTAGCAAGCTTATGCTCAGTGGGGCCTAATCAAGCTAGGAAGAGTTGGAGGGGTGATTAGGTGCGGTCGAAAACGAGATATCTAAAATAGGTAGCTAAATGCTCTGCTAGGGTAAGTAAAACGCCACGGTCGGGCTAGGGTCCCAAAACAGTTTTTACAACACCTGACCTTGAGATTCAAACCTGTTGTTCATTAGAGCCCTATGTGTGCATTCGGAAGCAGCATGGTACGACTGCAAGATGGGAAAGAAGTATCACCGTTAGGTCTTGTATGCGGTTTCATCTGGCAGGAACCATCCAAACAGATAATTCTCGCCTGGCATCTCTTCGGACGGTCTAAATACTCCATGCATGGCAACTATATGTCCGCTTTCTACAAAAGCGCTTGTGGGTCAGCGTCCATACCCATAACGTCTACGGTGAGGAAGGTCTGGTACTTGTGGCCGCTCGCCACATGTTGACTGACCATGCGTTACAGCTTCTTGTAACGCAAAGAGAATAGCTGCTTTGGGAAACGACGAAAAAATGCGGAAATATTCTTTATGTAGTTTTAGGGTTATGGATGGTAGAAAAACGCACAGTGATCAATTTCTCAGGAAAGTGTATTTCAGGTTTCAACCAACAACCTGCTGTGTGATGACAGTGTAGAAGCGGCTTTAAAATTGAAATGCGCGTCAAAACTTACTAACAAAATCCATTTTGAACGGAGTTGAACCGAAGGCAGACTACAAGCATATTTGATCCACACAAACATTCGGAGAACTATACTTTCAACGTAAACATGTTCCTACAGTGCTAGAGGAAATTACACATGAGAGAAAGTGGTTGGATCCTACGATATGCAATCCCGTTCATACTCGCCCAGACATCCACAAGGTTCTTACCCGAAATCCAGGACCTTCTGAAAGACAGTCTCATCGAAATAAAAATACAAGAGTCCTAATGCCGTAAGAAGACTCCAACATTTTGGCGGATCTTTTCAGGTGGGCAAATGGCTTCATGCTAGATCATCAACGTCACACGCTTGATCGGTGACTAGTCCACTGGCATCTGTTTGTGATAAATCGGTCAGTTTTGGACGGCTCACTCCAACGTTTTGGAGGAAATTCCACTTCGTTGTTTTCAAAGACCTTTGGTCCTGAGATTTTGACACCTGTTTCTTATCTGATTTTGAGATGCTGATTTTCCTGACCCACAACCGATGTGTCGACCACGATTAGTGACGCATCATTTTGTCCGGGGCACCATAATTTGCGAGAGACTTTGCTCTGTATTTGGCGCTCTTAGAATCAAATAAGCAAACTATTTTTTGTTTTTGGCAGGGAGCACTTAAAACCTAAATAAGGGCTAGGTGCTAATTGCTGACAACGTTGGGGATTGTCGCTACTGTGGGCGCTTCCCTCAGATGGAGTGAGTCAGTTGAAAAATTCCTCTTTGGACGTGCCTACGGCTATTCTGGACGATTTGTTTGCGAACGTGTTCCAGCGGTTTGCGACAAAAAAGTTTATTGTAACAACACCGCGTGAGTTCGTTCGATTAGAAGTGAAAGCTCCCGGCAGGCTGGCGCGAATTGCACATTCTTGGTCACACACCAAACTTTTCTAAAACCATCGATTAGATGGAGAAATTTTTATATGAAGCTTTAGCGTTTAAATGCATTTATACAAACTCTTAGACTCTCCCCATGGGGTGCTAGTTTTACTGGATTTTTTATGCGTAATCAATGTCTAGTTTGGTCGTGAATTTCATATTTTAATGCCTATGGTAACGCGGCATGATGTCTTGTTGTAAACAGTGGAAAGTTTCGTAAAAGGTTGACTTTTTTACGTGCTTTTCCCTCTAGTGGATTCGGAAATATTTTGAAAAAGTATTGACATTGCTTTTCCGCTCAAACTCAGAGTGGGCGCCTAGACGTCGAACATGTTGGAGCAAGTTTCATACATTCGCCAATGCGTCCTACGAAGCGGGGCCAATTCACGGATTGATACACAGCATCGAGGGTTTTGCCCAAGGTTTCCAGGTCGCTTTTGTTCTTGCTGTTCAGCGGCTGTCTTTTACCTGAAAGGCACAAGTTCTGAGCGCGGGGCAGTATGCACGCCAGCGCGAGGTTTCGCATAAATAAATGTCTAATAGTGCTCTAAACTGAGTTCTAGAAGGAGCGTGGACAACCGCCGGAGGAAGGTCATTCCACGCAGCTACTACCCGAAATGAGAAAAAATTTTGCCTAATGAATGCGTGTTTGCGCTGAGCTTGAAAAATGTCTAACTATATCCCCGCCGTGTGTTTTCTAGGTCAACGGTAAAAAAACCTGTTTGCCAAGCTTTGTTCAAACAGGGCATCTTTCGTGCGTCCTGAGTAGACAACTTGGTTTACGTATTCCAGGAGCTGTCTGACGTAGGCCCCATAGAGTATCTGGAAGTCGGTGCGAGTGATACGGGAGAAGGTGCGTCGGATCATCCGTAAAATGGCAAATGCCCTTTGGGCCGATTTCTCATGGCGCAGTGTGATGGAAAAGTTTGAGGTGTCCCAGATGGCCAAATACTTTTCGGCGTCTATCCTCATGATGTATTCTGATCCTTTCTCACCATTTATAACAAAGGCATCCGCTGAGTCTCCTCCAAACGGCACATGGACGCACTTTTCGTCATTCAGATGAAGGTGCCAGTCCAACGACCACTGCTTTGCAGCGTCTACATCAATTTGAAGGGAACTGCTATTGGAACTCCAGGATTTCAAATCGTCTGCAAGAAGTGGACACGGACTTGCACGAACGTCTGGAAGGTGGTTGACGTAAACTAAAAAGAGTACTTGTCCAGGACGGAGCCTTGAGGAACTCCAATGGAGACCGGCCGGCGCTAAGAGTAGGTCAAGCCTATTCTCACTCGGAATGATCTATCTGATAGGAACGCCTTGATCCAATGAGGGATTTTTCCTTGAATCCCGTAAGACTCGAGTTTGTGGAGCAGCGGGACGTGTGGGACCCTATCAAATGCTTTTGAGGAGTTGGAAAACATGGCATCCGATATGATTCCCCCGTCCTTGACTTGGGTTACGCTGTTCATAAACACGAGCGTGTTTGTCACACAAGAACAGTTTGGGAGCTGGAGATATCAGGCTGCTTGAAGTAAGGTCATCTAGGATAGCTCGCTTAAGAATGCGTCCCATCACCTTGCACAGCACGCAAGTGTCGGTTATAGGTCTGTAGCTGCCAGGCGATAGTCGGTCACCAGTTTTGTAGATCGCCCTGACTTCCAAGCAGTGGGAAGGCTACCTTCGTCAAGCGATTTACGAAACACCAGGTCTAAATGATTTGCCAGTGTGGAATAATCAATTATATTCCGCACAGTGCTCTTCAAGGGTTTAACTTCGCCAGTATACTACCTCCTTGAAAGTGCCGTAGGTGGGATTAGTTGGTTCATGTCATTAGTAGCAGTGGTACATGCAAACAGGTAGCACAATAAGGTGTCCGGAACTTCAGAGATCTGGCACGAATTCAGTGGGGTGAGACAGTCTTTTTGCTGTCTGTAGAGTGTTTGGTGGGAAATAGCATAGATGTGTTGATTTGTGGGCAAGCCATCATACTGGCTGTGTCATTCGTGGCTCCATCATTGCGATCTCTCAATTGGGTACGGTAGCAGCCCATGCATGATCATCTTGATTAAATCAGCTGATGCTGCCAGGATACGTAAAATGAACCAGAGAATGGTGACGGATTAAATCCATCACGGATCAGAGATATTCTTGGGACCATTGGCGTGCAGTTTGGTTCTTTTTGCCACTAGACTTCTGCTCGTAATAGCAGACAGCTTATAGTGGCTCAGATTTCCAACTACTAAATTGAGGCGGCACTACCCGATTTCAAAAACCTCAACTGACGTTCTGGCGGAGGTTGTAGGGGATGGTGGTATGCCGTCGGTGCAAACCGGCCCGGCCATATGCGAGCATATGGAAAGTTCATCCGCCAAATTTCGCTCCACTAAGTTCATAACAAAATCACGTGGCTGGGTAGGAGGGGCAGATATTTAAACAAATGGTCCTTAAAGTTGTGAATAGAGAATGAGTGCTGTTTCGGTTACCCCGTGTTACCGGGCGGCCAGCCTCCAGATATCTGGGGAAGTGAGATTATCATCTATTGGAGCGTCTTTGGGCGGAAATGGTTGAGAAGCCACCAGCGACAGTTTTAAGAGTGGTTTAGTAATGCATATTCATAACTTTGTTTAGTTACCTGCAGATGAATACAAGTTGTCAATTAAAGCCAGCAATCAACAGCGGCATGCTGAATCGGAATATGGATGGCTTTCTGATATCAATTGCTGCGTGGAAAGAAGTGCTAACTGTTCCGGAAATTCGGGGGGATCCAAATGAATTATTGGTTTAAACTATGCAGTGACAGGCAACCGGAGAAAAACAAGAGCCAGGCGGTTGTGTTGCGCGGTTGGAGGATATGACGACTTCAATATGACGCAGTTACAACCCCGGGGAAAAGGATGGAGGCTTTACGAAAAGGGTTGCATTAGTGGTCTCACGCCACGCATATTTTGTGTCTCTGTTAACTTACACGAGGCAGCATCTTTCACTCTGCCATAATGAATGTTTCGGATTCGAAGGTTGGTGCACTTGGGTACGTGCCGAAACCTGGGTACGCTTAGGCCAGCGATGCAAGTTTTTGGCAAATGATGATTTGTCTTTAGGTTTTGTAAATGTAGTTGAAATAGTTGGTGCCAAATCAATCGTTATAATTACAAAGCTGTTAAATTCATCCGCGCTGTGCTTTGGCACTTTGGGAGATCAGGAGGAAGAAGTGGTGTTACATGAAGCGTCCTTAACTGGGCGTATGTCCAGGGTGGATCAATGTAGTTGAGTAATGCAGTAGATGGAGGAAAAGGAACGTAGGCCTAAAGTGGAGCGCGGAGTAAGGAATTTCTTTCGGAGGTAGGAATGCAGCTTAAGAAATAGTTGTCAACCATGTGCTTCTTAGCACCGACGAGGCCAAGGATTGTGACCAAGGCGGACACGGTGCAGAAGCATTTAGTAGGTGGTTGTGAATGGCCAGCGGACGAAACTGCTGACCAGGTGGGGCAAATATGGATGAAAAGGTAGCAAGCACTCGGTGGATGGGTGATTGCATGACAGGTCCGTCCACAGTTTAGAGGACATAAACGTGAGTGATGGTTTTGTGGCAGCTTATGGTAGTTGGCTTTGGGTTGAAGGTGCCCGCCCAAGCATTAGGCCTTTGCCACGGCTATACTCAGGAGTTTGCGTTTGATTATTTATGAGTGATATGAATTCTATGGGGCAAGCCCATAAGACCGCCTTTCGACCGCTTTCTACACACCCTTCTTTAAATTCTCGGCGTTCAATAATACGTGACATCGTAACACCGGCGTACTCACGACCTCTTCATTGGTGACAACGTGAAAACGTGCAGTAAGTTTGCCTTCATAATAGTATGACTTCTGGACAATTACTTTAATGTCATTGTTTATACATCTTCCATTTCAAAAACCCTGTCGAATAAAAGTCACTTTCGGAAAACTAGACCTATTGTGACTTTCCGTTATGTCTGTATGGATGCAACCAACAAAAAGTTGTAACTCACCAGGGGTAGCTGTTTATAGTTCAGTCGTGGTGGTGAGAGAGGGACAACATCTATGTGTACCTTGGCCGTTGTATTGGGTTATCACGCACAATTGAGTCCTCAAGACTCGCGTCGTTCATAGGTATGGGTCCGGTGGTTGAGATAAGCGGTCAAGGTAAACAGCAGTATGTATTCGTACGAGTATGGAGAGAAGTCAAGTGCCGTAGAACTAAGCCGTCATCTACAGTTGTGGCCTCATAACCAGCGTGGCCCAACAAATGGCCTAGAAGTTATGATTGGTAGCCGAGACAAACGACAACATGTACGGCTAGCATATTAGGCAGCAATGACTAATCCGGCATTGTCAACGGAGAGTGTAGTGGTCTAGCTACCCGAAAACCGCTTTACCAGAAGTGTGTGGCGGAGGAATAAAAAGAATACCGCTAGATTGAGTACACAACAATGCAGAGGTCGACTGGGACAGACTCACTAAAATTTTTCTATTTAAAATAGTTCATCGTTTGCCCAGATCAGGGAATTAAAAATAATTCAATCATGGTTGTCCAGGGGTCTGCTTCTGAACAGTTCTCAAATACAACAAATTCCGAAAATATTCTGGAATGTTTCACTACAAGAGTTAGCACATATGGCTCGCGAATGACCACTTTCATTGCGAGCGAAATCAGAAGAGGAACCCGAAGAACGTGACTAGGTTTCTACTGCATGTAATCGCATAACGGTGCGTTTTTGCCGTGCTCAGAGAAAAAACGTTTGTGAAATTGACAAAAAACGTGATGTGATAATGGAAGCAAAAGAAGGATACAAAACACAAAAACAACGTGCTTATGTTTTACGGAAATTGACAAAAACGTGATGTGATAATGGAAGCAAAAAAAAGGATCAAAACACAAAAACAACGTGCTTATGTTTTACGGTGTAGCATAACTTTGAAGCTTCAATTTTCCGACGAGAAATATATTGTCGTATTGGTAATTCACCCGCGGATATCTGAAAACGCTGCATAATTCAATGAGTACTCGTTTATCTGAGAATAGGGATCATTCATTGAGATCACAGTCGCATAAATGCTGCACACATCATGTTGTCTTTAATTAGTATACTGAACAAAAAGGCGGGCTTCCCAAGCAAGTGTGTTATGCTGAGTTTTGCTGAACAACCTAATCTTATTTGATACGTCGGACGGGTATAACGCATACAAACGTTATTTAACTATTCACTTGTGTCGAATTCGCATTGCATACCCTGTAGATTTAACCGCTTATTCCTAGAACACCTTATTTAAAGAACTATTTATAGAACCTTAAAATATGTTCATATACGACTTTCTCATCCGTCGGTGGTCGTTCAGTGCACAAGCCGACCTCAAGCAAATGATCAACTGGTCCGAGCCACGTAATCCATTAGCGAACATGCGGCTGTTCGTTGCGAGTCCCAGCGGCCTAACAGAAGTTCAGACCAATGGTTGCCCGAGGCAACCAGTGGGATTAGCTTTGGCGTGGCGACCGGCGTGTTGAAGGTTCAAATCTGGGGAAAGTCGCACAGCACTTTCGGCTTTCTACGTCAGCATCTACATCTTCCAATACAGTATAAAAGTATGACCGACAAAGATGAAGGCAACTTAAAGTCCCCAGCGCGAAAAGTTTTTGATGTAGTTTAGTTTGAAGCGAGATTTTCTAAAACACAAACGCGATTTTTAGCCAAACGTTTGCAAAAAAATGTAGTATAGATGGCCACTTTAAGTTTGCGAGTAGCTAGAGAGATCGATATAAGACATTTCAAGGCAGATCGATGCGTTTCATGGTGCTAAGGTTATGTATTCACCTTATGAGCCTCAATCTGTACAAACCTCACGCGGCGAAACCCGGATATACTAGAATAAGGTACCCAAATTGTTTCAGACTATTTTATAGCTTGCCGCCACAATTCATCTTTTAATAAATTGTGTGCTTCAAACATTTAACGCGTTTTATCTTGCCGGCGGCTAGCCGCACACCCAAAATTTCTCTGAAACCATGGTTCGAAAAAGGAAAACTTTAACATAAAGTTCTAAGATTTGATGGTACTATTTCGGGCGCATGGGATCCTCCCAAACGACCGCAGTTTTGTTGAAAGTTGTTTAAACCTACTCAATCTCCACGATATTCAAGGCCCGCATATTCATGTTTTAATGGCTGCTATGGCTGAGCACGTGAATGCGGAGGATGATGTTTTTCTCATTTACTGCATTTCAAGTCGCTTTGAAAGAGTACCAGGCGAAACATTTCGTTGTTTTCGTCCGCGTAAACTCCAAGAAAGCAGCAATTTGCTACTTTTGTATGAAAAAGCCTTCTACCGTTGCAGCAGACATTTCTGCAGACCTAGCCGAAGCCGTGGAATTCGTCGCACCTAGTAAGTTCATGGTTGATTGTGTGTACGCGGTGGCACACGTCGTACTGATTGTCCGGCAGGGTTCCACGTTCACCGGTAACATGACTGTTTGAGGGTTAATTCCTACTACCTGGAGCACAACCCTCCACGCAGCAAATTCATTTTTGACGGGCTCCCCGTCAACTGGTGACTCACAAATGATGAACTAATGGAGTGTTGTATCCTTTTGA
>NW_008751915.1:402104-402324 GCF_000715545.1 Opisthorchis viverrini | reverse complement strand
ACATTTTGTCGGGATCACTTTCGTTTTGAATTCGGATCCATTCTTCGGTGCTCGTTGCTCGACTTATCGATTTTGTCGCATACAGTACTTGACAAGACAACACTTTTCGTGAATTTCGTCGAAAATACCAAGAACAAGGAGCGGTGTATTAAATGAGAAGAACCAAGGAGAAAAGGCTATACAGATAGGCCGCAGGCAAGTGATTCGTAATACGCATTCT
>NW_008751915.1:397130-397812 GCF_000715545.1 Opisthorchis viverrini | reverse complement strand
CTCGACTTATCGATTTTGTCGCATACACCGGTCGACTCGTAATGTATGTCTTTGTCGAAAGCGAGCATTTTGCGCCATTGCGCAAGATGTTCAGCCTGTCCAAAGAAATGATGGGTGGACACTATGAAGTCAAAACATTCGTCATGGACAAGATGACTTCGCAGATGCGGGCTGCCAAAGCTGTGTTCGGCTGCGATATAATGCTGTGCTATTTTCGCCCACGGAAAGCCATGCGGAAGCGTGTACGTTTCATTGCTTTGGTGTAACTCTTGCAGACAACTTCCAACCGCAGTCGGCACATATTCCACCGCACGGCTCACTTTGATAATGCAGCTGAGTAAGTGACTGTGCACCCAACATTAATCGCGTAGATTTCGCCACGATTTGCAAATCCTGAGGAGAACAGATCCCAGGTTTGTGACCGCCGAGAAATTCGGGAGGGAGACATTTACGTTCTACGTGTGGTTTCCCGGATAACGATGTACGCCGCTGATCAGGTTCGCAGGCGCATTGGAATTGATAATTTGAGGCCTAATTTCTTAGCATACGCTTTGTAGACCTCGCTTTCGAATCCCGTGACAGTGAGGAATTCGTGTGATGGTAACTCGAAGGCCTCAATTGACGAATCAATGAACTCATGGCAATCCGCAACGAATATACATTTATCCCTCATCCCGGTAGT
>NW_008751915.1:360540-397003 GCF_000715545.1 Opisthorchis viverrini | reverse complement strand
AATGAAATATGTAGCGACGACCAATTAAGCGTGCATCAGTGATGCCAATAAATAAATTGCAATCCGCCAATGGTGTTTTCGTAAATTCATGGCGGGCGCACTATCAACGCGTGGAGTTATGAGTATGGAGCGCCGTCGTTGCCGTGCATAGGTGAGGCCTCATAATCTGCGTCGTGAATAGCAGTTACGCTAAGTAGTCGGGATGAACGACAGCTCAATGGTTTCGGATAATGGAGGTAGTAATCGAGGGGGTACGATCAAGGGTAGGAGTTGGGAGTGCGCTATCAAATTGGGTGGTGATTGCAGTTTGACAGGTGATGACCACCGCTGATCGTTGGGTTAGTCTATTATGTGTTTCCGGGGCTTTATGGTTAGCTACGAGCATGTTTACGGGCCTGACAGTTACTATAGGTATCCACCGTAGGCTACGTCGAATACAGTTGTGATGTTTACTGAAAGTAGCAAACATAAACGGCATCGAGTAAGTATGAGTATGACGACAAATAGCCGAGCTAGTGACTTCGAGTACAGCTGTGAGTATAACAGGCTGCCAGATTAGGCTATCACCCACAGTTGAGTCCTTGATTGTACCGGTCTGCATATATATTGCAACGTTGTTTACTGTAGCTAGCGAAGACAAGCGGCATCGCGTATAGTTAAGGGTATAAAAGACCGTCATTGACCATCGGATTATGTTACTGTGCATAGGTGCAGTCTCATCATCAACGTTGCACATAAACGCGGGCCCAGCAATTACAACAGGTATTCGAGATAAGTGAAAACTAGTGGAGATACGGATAAAACGGGCCGTCGTTACTCATTGGATTGGGCTGCCGCGCATACGTGGGGAACCGTAATTAGCGTCGCACATAGACACGGATCCAGCAGCTACAGTAGGTAGTCGAGGTGAGTGACAAGGGCTACCGTCATCGTGGTGACCGCTTTATGGTGGTCACCACTTACAGTACGTCATAGTAGTAATAGGAAAGACGCCCACAGCTATTCCGTAACACTGTGTTACCTACAAGCTATTTATGCATATCTGGGAAAAAGGATTATCCACAGATGGCACTTGCACTGCCACTGCAAGTTTGTGCTTTTATCTAACTTTATTGCACTTAATGGGATGTGAGATCCATGAGGAAAATGTGTTGTGAGCAGGTTCGCCGAACAAAAATATCCCACTTGTTAAATCTGAGGTGTCTAAAGCAAACAAACGTCTACGACTGATCCTATAGGGTTGCATTTGCACTGAATACTCTAAAGATGTTATTGTATTCTTCAGGAACACCGAGGAACGCCAAAATATGCTAAAGTGCGATTTCGTGTTTTATGTCGCGCAAACCTGCGAAAATTGCAAATCGGCGATGGTCAATGACCTTGACATTTCGCTCACTTAAACAAAATGCTACGTGCAACATGTCACGGGAAGGTGCAAATTGATTAGACTAACTCCCCATTAAAATAGCAACTTCGAAAACCCAATAGTTTCGGCGAACTCAATTTGGGTGTGCCAATGGCCTGCGGCCTTTTTCTTGACTTGTGCACAAACGCGATTCATGTCTTGTGCACAACCATCCAATCAGGATGCCAGCTTGTGTATGAATCACGTCTCCTCAATCTCGTACGCTGGCAATCACGTGCGATTCGGCAGTGGTAGGTTACCATAAAAGCAAGCCCATTCAAACATATATGTAGGAAAAACATCTTTGGAAAGTGTAAATGCTTTGAGCTATATTTCCCCTAAACAATCAACCTCAAAAGCCCCATAGTTTAGCCAAAATTAATTTTTGTTCACTTCTGGTGAGCGAAGGCAAAATAACACACCATATGGTAGCTCGAAATTTCGCGGCATCCTCTCAAATGCACATCTGTTATCCACTTGACCTAGTTCGTAAATTCCAGAAGACTCTAACTTTTCCACTATTATTATGCCGACACCTAGATATGGCTGTGTCCTTATCTTTAGTTACAACAGTAATCTGGTGATGAATGGACGAACGTGGCCGAGAGGTGATGCATTTTGCGTTGACTGGTGATGTGGACATTAGAATATTGAATGAGCGCGCGATCTACAGCACTTGAAAACTATTGAAACTGAAGTAAGAAACATATTTAGTAAGTCGTTGTTAAGCAAAACACCATTATCTTCACGTACGATGTAACTTTCGCCTACATCCTTTACTTTTGTGGAAAGCTGCGTAACTGGAGTGGAACGCACCTACTGGTCATTGTAGCAGGGCTATGGAGCAGTGCAGAAACAAGTGATACATTGTTTTAAAAAGGCAAAAACCCTCTCTAGTTGCGCCCACCATTATCAAGCACTAAATTTGGTTAGAAATACCGGTGCAGGAAGCGACTTTGGTGCCACCAAGAGACAAAGTAAACAGTAGGCCCGGTCAAATTAGAACGCGGAAGGTTTTGTATGCTAGTCTGAGAATCACTTTTGATTATGGTTACATCTCTACTATCCGAAGCCATTGTAAAATCCCGTGCCAAGGCAGTGAACTCAGGGCGAGAAATTGATTACTTGGACTAAACGCAAAAATTAGGTGTCCTACTCACCAGATAACGCATAGCCAGTAATAATTACGGCCAAACCGATTTCTGCAACATTCACGAGCGTTTGTTCATTAGCCTCATTTGTGCAGCAAACAATATATTGAATTTGACGTGGGCAGACAGTACACTACTAATAATAATAAGGTTTATTCCCAACTTGTGGGTGGCATACCCTCTGGCATGATCATAGTTTTACAGTCAGAATGGAGCATGACTAAGGGATTTGTGGGGGTGGGGATTGCACAAAAAGGGGACAATGTCATAAACAGTGGGGAATATCCGATGATATAGTAATAATAGGTTATTTCCCGACTTGTTGGGAACAATGGGCATGAGGCCCGAATGGATCAAAGACAGTCAGGTGGCATGAACTAGAACTGAAAACAATTGCTGGCCATCAGTGTCCTTGGGTGGTTAGGTAAATGGCCGGAGTCACAACGAGAAAAGTGGAGATGGAGATGGGATAATTCAAAATGGGAGCACGTGACAAGTTTTGTCCCACAAATGTGGTTTAATCTGTAAGTAAGCAGACGCACTGGTTGCACTGTTGTAGGGAAGTCAGGTGCAGGGGAATGGTTTGGATGGGGGCAAGTTGCTAATAGGTATGGCGACCTGAACTCCGTATACGGATTTGAACTTGTGCAACAGGCAAGCCGAAATTGCAGCAGAAAAACCAGGCTAGCCAAATCTGAGCGAAAGTTCATTGGGTACGGAAGAGCTCATTCCAGTGACGCGGCCGGATGAGAACTGCTCGAAGTTGTGGCTACAGGCTTGAGTGGGCGAGGGGTTGTGGTCGAGACTCTGGAGAAAATAGTTGCGGGGGTGCCATCTCATCGGGTATGAAAGTGCCATGCCATCATCGTACTGACATGCCTCGGTTTATGGACAACCCCGTAACGGTAGTCAAGGGTCGGAGAAGGCATACGCAGTTTTGTGGTGAGACGCGGTTCTGGGTGTGACGGAGAGTCATGCAGATGTAGGCTCACGGATACTTCCCCTTTTGTTAGAGGACCGTATGAGTGTAGACCGGGCACCAGCCAGTTTGAATGAATAACAGTTCTAAAGGGCGTTTGGGCAACTGCAGTCGAAGCTTGAAGCTTGGAAAGAGGGGTGATAAGAATGAAATAGAATGAAAGCACTAGTGCGTGGTGGGTGTTAGGAGGCATGAGATATAACGGTGTCGATAGAAATAAATCTAAAAAGGGATGACAGCAAGCTAAATGGACCCAAGAAAGGTGAATACCTTTACTGGTCTAGAAGCCAAATACTAGTTGGGCCAGAGTAAGTGCCTAGTTTTACGAAGCTGAAAACTTTGTCGTCGGGGTAGCTAGCAGGGGGGCTAGCTGTTGGACTAGTTGAAAGCGGACGGTATTTTTTTGCTCACCAAAGCGTCATGACATCGGGTCCTTGTTCTGCAGAAAGAGGGGTTAATGTGAGCAGTGACGGTGGACAAGTGAAAAGCGGACAGACAACAGCTTCCCAGATAAGTGCTAAGAATCGTAGCTTAACTGAGGCCTACCACATCAACCTAACAGGAAAGTAAGATTAAGGATAACCAGTCGCTGAGTCAATGCTGTCAACTCCAGAAAACGAATGGTGCATGGCAAAAAACAGTCATTAAGTGCTAGCTGTGACTGCTTGTAATCAGGGAATCATAAGTTATTAGCATTTTGTGCATATGATCGCTGTAGATGACAAGAGGGAAGAACATGTGTGCTATGTTTGGGTGATGAAGTGGACTAGTGGTGGTGTGACCACACTAAGACGAAAGTGGCAGCACCTTGCACGTCGAAGTTAGCCGTGAGCCTTAAAGATACTCTCAGGCTACCACATGCATGAATGTTTTTTAATATTCTTTTATTATTATTTTTTAGAACAAACGGGAGGACAGCTGTCGTCCGCTTGTATCTCTTGGTGTTGTGGGACAAGTGATAGCGGGAACAAGGCCAGTCCAGCTGCAAACAATCAGCAACGCTACTCTATTTTGGTTTTCCTGAATTGAAGGCCAGGCCCGGAACCACCGGCGATGGGAGATACATCCGTGCTACTGGGGGAGGCGGTGAGTATGCGAACGCACCATGGTGCAAAGTAACAGGGCGACCCTCCCTGCAAGGCGTACCCGTCCATCGTATGAGGTTTTCATCCCTCGTGCATGCTACCAAATCTGCAAGGTGGGAGACCATCCAAGCAGTCAAAAGTGCTGTTTGTGCATTATTAAATAACTCTAGCTACCAGATATTTTATCCGGTCGGGGGGAAAAGCCAGGCCAGTAAAACAGCTCAGCCATTTCGAACAAGCGAACAGCAAACAGCCACAGGAAAAGGCAAGTCGCGGGTACAAATGAAACATCAACTACTTTTGGGCAACGGGAGTAGAATGGGGTTGTTCAGAGCCCGTGTATTATGGCTAAACGAAGACGAAGCATTGGTGTGAACTACTCTGTCAAATAGAGATGCACCAGTGCTATATGTAATTGTGAATGATTGGGCTGTGGGGCCAAACAAGTATTTCATTCATAGCGCATCTTCAGACCTACTATTTAATATGTGTGCGCTGCGCGTATTCAGGGAATGCAGAATGGTTCGGAACAGCGTGGAACTGAGGCTGTAGTTTGGCTGGGGTTAGTTAAAATTCAGCCAAAGCAAAGCACCAGACATTAAATAGAGCTGACAGAGTTAGGCTTGCTTGAAGAACTAGGAATAATGGGGCTGGGTACAAAAGCTTAAGGTCGGAGGTGGGATACGCAACCAAGTCAGTGGAGAGGAGCGTGAGAGAGATAGAGTGGCAGGTTATAGATAAGAACACTTGGGAGGGTGGTTGTCGCACTTACGGACTAATGCTAAGGGTTTCCTGCTGGTAAGTGTAAGTTCTGGGACCTGATAACAGAACAGTCAGGGTGAGTGCGCAGATTAGAAGGGCTTAGGGTCTATTTCAAAAAAGTATCTAGTGTAAGCTGAGGCGCGAAAAGGCGCTCAGCTCCCTCAATAGAAAGGTAAGAATCGATGGCCTTTCGAAAGCCAACGTGAGATGGGATAGTACGGATATGGGAGGGGAGCTTGTTCCATAGTTGAGAATAAAGGCAAAGGGAAAAGTTTTGTCGAGAGGCAGTTCAGCATGTCGACAGTGAGATTAAACATCCTGAGTTACGGATATTATAGGGAGTACGCGAAGAAAATTCAGGGCAGCAGTCGGCTATGTAAGCCCGCCGGTAGATTAAGCGATGCAGAAGACCTAAATTCAACCTGATGCGCCTTAGCCAAAATGGATCCAGCACAAATGATAAGCAGTGAAGAAGACAGGGTAGTTGTGGATGACACCAGAAACAGGGACTTGGTAAACGAGCGCTGCACATTCTCCACAGCAGTCCGGCACGTCTGTGAATACTGTGAGGCGAATTCAGGGCTGGATTCAAAAATGGGTTTTACAAATTGTTTAAAAATGGCAATTAAAAAGGATTTATTGTGGAAGGATAGGCGAATGTAAGCGCAGAGCTTGTGAGCTTTAGCCACTCTGTACCTTACATGTTGGTAGGCAGACCGTGGTTCTATAAGAGGTCATCGGTAAATAATGAGCAGAATTAATGGGAATCTTACGGCTAGACTAAACTTGGGCAATTAGCAACACAGGATGGCACAGAAAAGACAGTGTGTTATCAGACAAGCTGAATAGAAAAAAATGTGCAATTCAAAGTGGGACATAATGTTCAGCGAAAAACCCGTAAAGGAATGTGAACAAATGGAATCATGAAAACAGTATAAATGAACCGTTCCACGTGTTCACGGATTGATACACAGGATCGAGGTTTTGCCCAAGGTTTCCGGGTCGCTTATGTTCTTGTCGGTCAGTGGCTGTTGTTCACCTGAAAGGAACAAGTGGCAAAAAGGTGTAGCGCTGCTATTTATGTTCTGAGCGCGGGACAGTATGCACGCCAGCGCGAGGGTTTGCATAAATAAATGTCTAATAGTGCTCTAAACTGAGTTCTAGAAGGAGCGTGGACAACCGCCGGAGGAAGGTCATTCCACGCAGCTACTACCCGAAATGAGAAAAAATTTTGCCTAATGAATGCGTGTTTGCGCTGAGCTTGAAAAAGGTCTAACTATATCCCCGCCGTGTGTTTTCTAGGTCAACGGTAAAAAAACCTGTTTGCCAAGCTTTGTTCAAACAGGGCATCGGTGAGAACTAGGTCCCCTCGGAGGCGACGGTACTCTAGCGGAAAGAGATCAAGCGTCGCGAGACGAGTTTCGTAGTCCCCGGTTTTGAGGCTGCCAACAATTCTCGTGGCGGCTCTCTGGACACGCTCAATAAGGGTGCCGTCTTTCGTGCGTCCTGAGTAGACAACTTGTTTTATGTATTCCAGGAGCGGTATGACGCAGGCCCAGTCAATGTCTACATTGCATAAATTAGAATCGTTTCTTATTGTTATTTGAGCCGCCACCATAGGTGTAACAAATTCGTCTCAATAATAGAGAAACAAATAGTTACGTCACGTAATAAACGTTGGCTACATTCACCTTAAGGATAGTTGAATATGCGCACAGTCACGAAGATACCGAAACGTACCGTGATGTGTCGTCTTCTGTAACTTTGCGACCCACTGAGCTACGTGGAGGGTGTCCTCATGACATTCACTCTCTCACTCAAGCTCGTTCAATGATGAGGCTCGACGGACTCAGTCTCCTCTACTGCATGCTGGTGGTTGGCACGCGTGTGGCGACTTGTTCTACAAACGTTGAAATGCACCTGTACTTATCACCAAATACCGGTGCCTTTCGGTCGGGATTTCGATCCAAAGTCTTTGGCTGGTTACCCGCTCGTCCTTTTATCCAGGTATTCCAGCCAACATACATCTACGAACTGGACATGTACAAATGTAGTGCTGAAGCTTAGCCTCTTTTTCCTCCACGCACTACATAACTCCCTTCCCGTCACCCAAAATTTACTCTCCTTTTGTTGGCCAGCATTAAGGACTGATGACCCTGGTCTTCCTGCACCAACTTTGTAAGTAACATCTGCGCGTTATCCGGTAAAGATATTTTCATGAATTTCTAAATTATGTTTGTAATCCCGACGCCTTGTCTATCTAGTTGCTTTAAGTGTCCACATTCTGAAGAAGGCGAGACAACAAGGTGCTCTGGTCTAAAACTGGGCGCTCTTAAGATTGCTCTGAGTCGTGTATTGGGAACCAGAATTCAAGGTGAAAGCACGGTGATCCCGCTAACTGCCTTATCACTCTCCAATCGCTCCCGGCTGCGTATCTCTGGCGCTCATGAGGCTACTGCGATAGGATGTGCAGGTGTTGGTATCGTCCTAACTCACCGGGTGGAAGTACCCTTGCTTGATTGTCGTTGATTGTTGCCTCAGTAGGTTGGTCTGACAACGCCTGTGAATGAGCCAAACACATAGGAAGTTGGTCGATGTCCGTGCGTTGTGTCTTCTTAGGTCTCGACTGACTGGCACTGACGCCATCAAAGGCACGTTTGATGACACCTTGAATAGTTTTTTGAGACGAGCTTAAGGCGCAGATATCTTTGTGCTTCACTGAGTTCTGAATGTAGGAGTGGACAGACTTAGCGCATCTGAGACTCAATTAGGAGTTTGGCATGCGCTGGAGTTGGTAGGAACGGAAAGCCGTGAACGGTTGTTTCAGCTGTGCGATGACCACAGGCTGTTCATATACAGTACTAACTTCCAAAATAGCCGAACTTGTCTGGCCGCATGGTATCCTCCAACGGCATGCCGCCTACAAATCCAAATTGATCACATTGCCATCAGTTACCGATGGCGCTGATCAATAACTGACTGCCGGTCGTTTTGGAACATGTGTGGATCCCATTTGCGGACTCTTCTAGAGTCGCTTCTCCCTTCGTGTTCCAAGAAGCATCACTTAGAATGTGAGAGACCTGCAGACCCGAAGTTTGAACAAATTAGCCACAACCATCTCGTGAAGTCTCTTTCGGGACCAGATATCCGTTCGCATTGGGGGGCACACACATCAATTGTGCACACCGCTAGGTGTTTTGTTTGTGGCAAGGCGCTTGCACACCCACTCACTGGATGGTTTCCACGTATAGAAAGAGGCCATGGAGGTAGAGAATGACCGAAGATTCTTTCAATTTAGTGTGAGCGGCCAGTCTCTGGAAACCCCCTGTGAGTGGGACCAACAAGGATCAGAATGGAGCGACCATCTTTAATACAGAAGAAATCCTTTAACTTTGGGCCATAAAATTCAAACAACGGTTGTGGTGGCTGCCAGCTACCACTCATCTGAATCCAATGGCCGACGTAAAACCATGGGCTGTAAACGTGGGATCCATTGCGGGTAGGAATCTTTATGGCTGCATGTGGCTCCAAAGCGATAGCGAGCTCTCGGCTTGGAGGACATCTCATCCGCATTGTTCTAAGTTGCGGGTGAAGTCTTTGGGGGACGCATGTCTGACCTGAAAACCTCGGGTTGTGTCTGCTAAATTGATAGACCCGTGGTTTCAAAGCGCTCAGTTCCTGGATCTTAAATACCATATATTTGGGGCTGCAGTGTGGGATGTCTTTTTTGTTCGTGCGACTTGGTCTGTTCACGCGACGCCTTCCTAGTCAATTCGCTTTGCGTTGCAGGGTTTTTAATGTTAATGATTGCCATACGACAGCAAAGCATTATTGGTTTACACTGATGATGTTGACGACAAAATGTACGAAGTCACCAGTCTTAGGCAGCGCCCTGTCCGTGTGCTCTGTTATCTGCAAAATCACTATACGGTTTTCACCGGGCCTTTCTAGTTTACTCAACGCGGTTTTTCACAGTTTTCCAACCTGTTTTCTCTGGTGTTATGACATTTAGGCTGAATATGTAACGGCTAACATGATGAGACCAAACGACATTTTCGAAAGTGTAAATGACAGAGTGCAACAGAACCGCGCGCCATTGTTTGATTGTAAACAAGCAGATAATAATGTGACAGGAGATATTCAGATGAGTAGGAGGCGAAATGGTGTGAGTCTGACGGCCGAATTATTCCTGCCATCAAAAATCTGGCGATAGGGCTTGCATCCATGGCAGTTCAGCAGATTCGAAAATTCGGTTAAAAAAAACGAAGCCTAAAAATCTTATCACGCTAACCACCCACGATCGACATAGTGGCGGGTCACTGTCCAACGATCTTGTCGGCAGTGGAATACCTAGGGGCAAGATCCTGAGCGGAAGATTAAAAAAGAACAGGATGAACTCTAAGCTTTAATGTGCATCTTTTCTACAAGTAGGTTTGCTTCGCAAAACGATGGGTGTGCCGAAGAAAAAGCGAAGTATTTTTCTTCCAACCGAAAACTGTCAGGCATTCCTTCTGGGTGTGTCCGTCAGATGATGGACCTTCAGCCCTATGTATCTTGGTGACTCGTGTCAGTATGCTGATTGCGGATTTCAAAGTAAGGAAAATATGGCTAACAAATGTGTCTTTTGGTCCTGTGGAACACGCTCGAACACGTGGCTGCTGCACACACCCTTGCGAGGAAACGATCCGCTCGTGGCCGGACTTTCTGAAGGGTAATAGATCGCAGCTGCTGTAGAGTTGAGGGAAGGAGAGGCACGGAAAACACAGAGCGGTCATCCCAAAGTAAGTGCTGGAACTTATGATAAGGGATGAAACTGACATCTGTGTCGGAAAGACCGAACTGCCCTCGGGCGATCAAGGTGGTCTTTGAGGAATAAATCTTGTGCGCTTTAGATGAAACTACTGCTGTAAGCATTGAACATTGTTGCCGTCAGAGCTATCTCGCCTGATATCCCTCCATACTTTGTGGCTGCAGGTTGTCTACAGACTATTGGTTAAGGGTCCACCAATCATGGGGAAAGCTGCTTTCCCGTACGGCGGCCGGGGCTTGCTCGTGCGGTTTCTGTCCACCACGCTTAAGATGGCAAGGGAACCCATGAATTTTTCTTGGGTTTCGGACAGCGTTGCTGGATTCGCCTTTCCATATGACAAAGAAGAATGGGAATATTTATCTAACGTCGCCAAATTAAGTCATGTTATCACTATGTGCCACGAAAGCCCGCATTACGCCTCCGAATATCAAAGTATGTGCACACGTGAGGCATAGGTGTAAAATAAATCCATAGATATGAGTTATCGTTTCCAGTCACATTTTTTGTACACAATTGGGTGGGGTTTTGAAAGGTGTCTTCCTAGTCATTTCAGATTCAGGCTGGTGAGGACATAAAGTTTGTCTCGAATTCACGGATTGGTACGCATGGCCAGGCTGTTACCCAGTCTTCACGGGCCAGGCTTGTTCTTGTCGTTCAGCGGCTTCCGTTCACCTGAATGGCACAAGCGTAAAAGACCTTGGCACTGCTCTTTATGTTCTCAGAGCTGGGTAATAAGCTTGCCAGCGCGAGGGCTCACATAAAGACATTCAGAAGTGCTTTGGACTGGATTCCAATACAAATTGAACCTGCACGATAAATACCTCATTTTCAACTTTATAGTTATACACTGAATGGCTGAATGGCGTTTTAGGTATCCCTGATTTGTGTTAAAAACACGCGCATCACATGCATGTAGAAACCGTGTAAGTCGCCGAGGATTATATTAAAAAAAACTGCACCTTAGGCAATGACGGAGTGCAACTGGAACAAACACTCAAAAAGGCTGTTGCAGTGTATGTAAACCCAATTAATGTTCTATTTGTTATTAGAATCCTACGGAGCCATTCATGAACTTCTCATAGGTCACAAAAATGGAAAATCGAAAAGTTGTGGTAATAGTGATATTCTCCAACAACTGTCCGAAATGGCAAAATTTGTTATTTAATAAAAATTTGGGCTCTTAGCATAGGAATCTTATCGTGACCTCACCGTATATTAGTAGAAGTTCGTTGGACACAATGAAGGTTACGTTTTTCTTGTCATCAGTAAACAACTTAGTTGTCGTATTCCTATGACGTAGACCCCATAGAGTATTCGGAATTCTATGTGGCTAGTACGGGGGAAGGTGCGCGGAATCATCTATAGAGCAATGAATGCCTTTTGAACCGTTCATGGTGAGAAGGATGTGTTTGATGAGAGCCAGATACTTAAGTCCTTTTTAGTATCGGTCTTCCAGTCTTTTTTTGTCCGCTCTCCATTTGGAGGGCGCTGGCGTAGGGAATTTGCAAATATAAGAACCACAGGCCAGCCAACCTCTTCAGCGAAACGTTGGCGATACAAGGGACGTCCCTGGAGCGAAGTTAGGTGCCACAGATTTCCTGGATGTTAATTGATCGCTGGAGAACGGAACATTAGATGGGCCTTACGACTTCCTACAGAACCTGAGCATAACTTGCTTACCGATGGAGTTTCAGTGTTATCCTCCTGATCCATAAAGTGGACCTTGTCTAAGCATTATAGCACTTGTTAGTAGCCTTCAATTAAGGCTAAGGAGGTACGGATACTACCGTATCTCAGGAACATATGAGCGCACCCCGAGATCTGAAGTGCGCGCATTAAGGCGAGTAGTGACGCATTCTGACGTCCAGACCAAAATTCCCATTGTAAGCATTCCCATGCTGGCCGTGAATGGACACCGCCCGTGGTGGCAAGCTCACATAGAAAGTGTAAAGCACAACCGCAAAGTAGTTTGCCTGGATTTTGACCTGGATCAGGCCTCACTGTGTGACGAGTGCTGAGGACAGTGAACTAAAGCGACCCTTTTCGTGCGGGGTCTTCGTGAATGTGTAATGCAGTCTTTACTTACTGATGAGCCTGCTCCACCGACCCATTGGAAGGAGAGTGTTAGTCGTACAAGTGTTTTCTTCCAGCAGTCGGGAAAGAAGCTTCGTGAAAACGTGACAACCGGACTGCAGTGGCAGTAGCCGGACGGCAACCAGGCATCTTTGCTGACCGCGGCGTTATTCTCTCGATAATGGTGGTGGTGATATCCGTATTAGACAACCCACACTCAGTAAAATAACTAGAGAAAGTTTCCGCGTAACATTTTGGTGGCGGGATTATTGTAGCTACCTATGGAAATCGTTCGGCTGTAACACACTCGGTGCCTAGCTGCCATACGAACGGAAGGAGACATTAGTGGTGGGGCAGTGCCAGGTTGCCCAAGCCTAGACAGGGGCAGTCGAGGTACAGAGGTTGGGTTCGAACCACGGACCTTTCGATCAGTAAGTGCTCGTCTTAACCATTGGGACGTCTCGAGCTCAAAACAACAGGGTGGTGGGTGAGCCACAGTTCCAAACATATAAACATTCGTTAAGCGTAGCGCTGTCTATTCTGATGGCACATCCCGTCACTCCCAATGTGGGCTGGCTACCAACGAAAGCGATCACACCGAGAGCATCAGACTGGTAGGCACCCTGCAACTGGTGGGACAGCAATGCCACTTCCATGATCCAGAAAGCGTACCTTATTGCGTTAACCACCAGCGCATATTGGAATAAATCAAGGAGTACTCCAATGAAGACGTAGTGGCTCCCTGTCAAGACCTTAGCTACCAATGTATCATGACAAGCAACGTTCCGTTCAGACAGCAGACTTCTTCAAATTAACACAGGGACATTTGCACCGCATGGACCGTTTGCGGCGGCAAAGCCGAAGGATCTTTTGAGAGATAAATGATGCTGAATTGAATATTGGCTCTAACTCGTCTTTGGCCACGTAGTTTATTGGGTGCTACAGCAGTCGTCTCTCAGGAGTTGGGGATTGAGAAATCGTCAACAAATATGAGGAACAGAGGAGGAATTATGTGGGTAATCTTCGTGAAAGCCTACTTTGCTTCACTTTACTTGACCGCAAGTTTTCACTGGTGGAGGATGCTTCCGCTTCCCGAATCGCTGTTGTCTATGGAGGACAATCTTCAGCAACTTCCGAGCGTTGCCTCATTGAGTTTCTGTTGCGCTGCATGACGCTATTAAGCGCATGGAGACCCGGCAGTTCAACACCGGTTTTAACCGTTGAAAGGTTTCCGACGTCCCCCCGCTGCGGTAACGCAATTCTGAGCACGACATTGGCGACCTGGTTTTCGGAAGACGTCGAAACACCTGTAGGTAGCTCCACTGAACCAATCTGGAAAGGCTTAGGATAATATAACGGCGTTCCCTGACACCATCCTTAGATGCCCCGTGTTTCCAACGTACTGTCACAATTCGAAATAATCTTCAGTAATCAAAATATTCGGTTTTACGAAGATCTTTGGAGGGACAAGGTGTCCTCTATTTTACTCATGCGTTGTCTATGAGTAGTGAGCTCAAGGCTGATCGCCGTCTTGACAGTAAATTAGAGGCTGCCTGAGAACATCACAAACGAGAGATTCAGCTGGGTTACAGGTGAGTCTCTCGAAAAGACCAAATTAGTTTGCAGATGAGTGTATAACCGTTAATTTCGTGCAATTTGGTCTCAAGTAGACCATAAGGTTGACGGAAACTCGGGGACTGCGCCTACCTGATGAGCCGCGAGAAGGGCGAAACCGGTCGTGGGATGTCGAAGAGTTTTCAACAACCTTGTTCCCTTTACGAAAAGTATATTATTACTGTTGGGCTCATACGCGAAGCTAGCCTGTTTTGATAAGCCTGTTTAACTTTTGGGTTAGGAGGTTCTTCCTAATATACGAAGAGTTTCTCTCTAAGGTTCCCCAGGACATTTGTCCAAAAGTAGTATCAGGCATAAACGTGATTGCAAAGACGGATGGTCAAGAATGAAGCTCTTTCATCACCATTTAATGGTTACGTAATCAGTTTGTCCCCATAATTGCCTAGGTGCCAGTTAGCGCCGTGGTGAAAACTCCTACTGAAAAACAAGTGATGATCACCTCAAAGCTGTGGCATACGATCATTGTCATTACGCCTCGAGTCCAAGATAGACGGATCACCGTATCGCTTCTCTAATAAGCTGAGGAGTCCTACCTGTGCATTGAGGACGCCGGCAGCTAGGATCACCCGAACTCATATTACTGAATAACAGGTTAGTTGGTTCCTGTTAAAGGGCATCTACCGAGCACAGCAGTTGGCGCATACGCAGGAAATAAAAGTAACAAACGAGTATTGTTTCGGCTAGTGTATCTTCGCGTGGAAGTTAAACGGCTGGTACAAAAGTGACTATTTGCGGTAATTCATCCAGGTAAGAAAGTCTCATCTCAGGTGTTGAGAGCCGTGCCCACTTTGGCGCAACCCGCCGCAACAACTGATGAATCGCCCGAATTCCAATTCGACATTATCTATGTGGTGAAGGGGACGTAAGATCGATTAGAACACTTGCATCTTTTATTAAAGTTTTGGAAACGCAAGAGCTGTTAATTGATAGATTTTCACGAGTGAGTGTCATCGGTTGTTCCCTCTGATGCAAGGCTGACATGCTTATGACTGGAATTTACGGAGCAGTGGTCGGCAAGGGGCTGGGGGATAATATTGATGGAGCACTGAAGGCGCAGAAGTAGTCTGCTTTCTCTTGCTTGCTTTGTCCTATACAACTAATACCTCAACCCTCGTACTCCCTTTGGGTGACATGGCAGCTGAGCACCAAAAGTGTTGCGGCTGAATTATCATTATTAATCAATCGATAGTAGTATTAACAATTAAGGTGGTCACCTGGCTAGTGGCATCACACGACAGCCGATGTGTTGCGATTATTAGTATTCTTGCAGTTCGTGGTTGGGTGTAGGATGGGATACAACCAGGTCACTCGAACCTAGACAGGAAGATTATTAGAGGCTGCAACTAAAGTCGTTGACCCAAAAGCCTGACCGTATACCAGTGGCGATTAGCGTAAGACTTCCAGACTAGTTCAACCTTTGATGAAAAGTTGACCTACCTGCCCCAACCACGCTAGCCGAGGGGACAGGAAGCTGTGGTTGTTCAACTTCACTCTTGACCAACCGGGTATGATCGGCCCTGGGTCCCAAGCACAACCCCTCAAGATATCTCAGTGGATCATTGAAGCCTAGAAACCGGTAAGGTCCAGTGTCTATTTAGGGCACGGACACCATCTCCATTTCCGATCTTAGGGCATGATTTGTAGGCATGCGCACTTTCCGTTATTGCTGAGCTGGTTTCACCTTTTATTCGTCATCCTCATAATCACCATCATCGACGTCTGACGCTTTCGCTTCAGACTAGCTGGAAGGAGAGTGGAGTGGTAACAAAAGTGAACGTCTCGCCTGTGGCTTCGATCTTCAAAAAGAGTGCAAGAGCAACCGGGGAGTATATCTGTCGGCCGTGGTTTCCCAATTGCTCTTTGGTATTGCGCGTCGACTGACCTATCGAGGGTCGAATTCGTGAAAATCAAGCCGAGTTGCGTTCTGGAAAAAATTGTATCGATCATGTCTCCACTTTTCAATAGATTCGTGAACTGCACAATTTCTTCCGATGGCTAACGATAATCCGTCTAAATTAAAAGTCTTCTGGTACTGTTGACTTCCAGAAAACGACAATCTAGCGATGAAAGACGCTCCGGCGAAATTGTGGTGTCTCATAAGTGCTCTATATGCAGTGGACATATATGTGATTTTCGATGTCAGAGGATCTTCCATCGGTACATCCTCCCATATCAATGATAAAATATGTCCAGTGCTGTTTGGCATCGTTACAGGAATTACGCCATTTTGCTCCTTGAGCTGTTCAAACTTAAAGCCGTCACCCTGTTGTGGTAGTCGGGCTTCAGTGCTGTGATGATCGTGCGGGATATATTTGCGGGAAATCAATTGCTAAAGGTCGGTTCATTCTGGAAAGGCCGATGGGGAGCAGCCCGACGAACAGCGAGCCTCCGTGCTGGGAGAAATCGTATTGAGAAGCTGTCTAGAGGTAAAGTCTCTGATAGAAGTGTTGGGGTTCAGCAGTGACCAGGTTCAGTTGGGTGACCAGCATATCCAGAGCTATATGCAACCAGCTATGCTGAATTTCCCACAGGAAAGACGAGTCGGAAAACGTTGGTTCTAGAAATCGCGCAATCTGACCACCCAACGATTGACTGACCAGCGGCGCTTTGTTCAATACAATCGAGACCATAGAGTCTGGAGGCACTCAAAGTGCATATGCTGTGCGCAGCTGCATTAGGAGTCAGATTGTTATGCCTTACTGCGTCCTCGGGTTAGGTGGGTCAGACTACTGCACCATTGACTCCTGAAAGGGTCCCGCAAGAAAATCCCAATATCCGTTACCTTGCGGTTTACACCTTTAAGTCGGAGGCTTGGGGAAGGACCCCGAGCAAAACCCGCATTTCTGTACTGTCTCGTAGGTCAAACTATTAAGTCAAAGGCTCAATGCTGGGTGCTTCAACCACATCCCTTCTTTGGTGTGGACAACCTTGAGGTATCATTCACTGTTAGGGCTCTTCATTCGCCAACAGCTCCCGAAACGTCTCCCATCTAAGTCCTTCTGGTCTACTTAGTTGTTAGTCACCTATCCCTTGCTTTGCATTTAAACTTCTAGTCAGTGAAACGAACAAAATACACCCTTTCATTCTCTGGGTCAGTTTGAGAAACAGGTAGCTCTTGTTCTACCTTGTTCTCTCGATCGATGTATGTTGCGCCTACGAAAGACGCATAAGAGACTCCCGCACTATTTGGGTGTCCAGTGTTCCTAATGCAATTACTCGCAGTATCTGCCACTTTGCAACCATTTCTGGTATTCTTGGTGATATTCTTTGTTTCTTTTCCTTGTATGTTTTATGACCCAAACGTATTGATTCCCGTGGTTAAACGCTAAACAGTTGGGGTGACGCTGTTCCTATCTTTTTTTTTGTAAATCAGACATCAAGCACCACCATTTGCCCGTGGACGATCTATCGCCAGCGAATTTGTCGATAATACAGAAGGCCATGAAAATAATACAGGATGCTGAAGCGAAGGAACAAGTGAGTGGGATCCGGTTAATTTGTCATAAATGGTGAGCTTTTTTAAGATAAATAGCCAACTGATTGTGCCTTGTACCGGATCAGAAGGCGTTGTGTTGCATTTGATTTCAGCTACAGCTGAGCGAGTGGTTTCTTGTAGCCATCGGCTACTCCTAAATGATTGTGATATCTTGAATTCACTACCGCCGGGGACGCGGTGTGTGGGCCAAAATCTAATTTTCTATAATCATTCCTTTGTTTGATCCCATGAACGTTGCAATGCCGGCAGCATTGTACCTTAGAAACTTCACCCTAGTTTTTGAACTCTACTTTGGTACCAACAAGGATGTTGCGTATGACCAGTTGATTTTGCGTGTAGTTCTACGGATTTCGTATGAAGACCCGTCACTCGATTAGCTAGTCAAAATCGGTTGATATAATAACAATGATAGTAATTGCCCAGCTGTAACACCCCTTCGGTCCCAGTTGCCATGCCACCCGGAGGAAGCACGAGGGCTGGGATACTGCCAGGTTGCCCAAGCCTAGACAGGGGAAGTCGAAAGGCAGAGATCGCGTTCAAACCACGAACCTTCCGGTCGACTTTAAATGGAGCCCTTTTATATCGAACTTTCTACAGTGAATCTTAATACGCAATAACCAAAGGAGAACGTCTGTCCCCACTCCGAAATAAGAACCCTCAATATTACATTAGCTTCAGTGTGTAACTAACCCGCCTGGAAACCGCGCGTAATGTTCTTCTTGCTTGTTAACTTTCAGGTACCCTCAGCTTGCATAAACAGTGTAAACTGTGTGTAAACAGAACGGTAACGCCTCCCTAGTAAACTGGTATTCTATTGGAGTGCTTGGTTCAGCTGTCAAAAGCATGCCTAAAATTACTGCACTTTCGCTATGATTCCACACTTGTATGTGACACTTCCTGAAAAAGTGTCTAGTGTGGTTCTTCAAAGAATAGGATGTGGGAAACAGGTTAAAACCATTAAGTTCAACTAAGTGTGAGCAGAGTTTCTGTCCGGCACTGGTTCATCTGTTCTACTGTTAAAAGTGCATTTAAAAACATTGGGGAACGTTGAGAACACAGCTTGTGTAGAAACATCATTTTGTTTGTTGACATTAACGTATGCATTGTTAAGGTGAGTAAACTACCGGTATCGGAGCGCTAAAACGCGCGAAAATAATTTGGGATCATAATATTACCAATGCTACTACTATGAGAATCTTATTTTTTGGTTCGGGAGTAAGTGGACCTGGTTTTTTTATGGAGGGAGTGTGAAATCCCCATAGAAGCCTATCTGACGGCATTGGGATATACAAAACCCGATACCTTCGGATGGTGGTACTTTTTAGACTTATGTGTAACAGTGAACATAGAGTTGATTTTATTTTGCCCTCAAATAACGTATGCCAAGTTTCTGTCAATGGCGTTTTCTTTCACTCAAGACCACCCGTTGTTCGGTTAAAAAGCAAGCAGACGTTGATAGTGTGGAGGTCTTTTGATGCACATAGGTTCATTAAACTGTGGCTTGAGGTCATTACAATCATTGTTCAAATCTGCTCTACGTGGTATATCATTGGAGCATTTGCCAGCCTCAGTGTAACCCCGAGTAACAGAGGCTGTTCATTTTCACTTTAAGGGAAGTGATTTCCTTGAGCTACTTCCACCGGATCATCCGGCCACCTAGTCAGAAATTTGAAGATGACCAGACGTGAAGTTCGGATGTTCCTAGGAGTACCTAATCTACGGTATGGGACCTGGATTCACATCGAGGCCTTGATAGCTTTACGTTGGATGAGATTTCCGTTGGTCCCTCTCAATGATTTTGTAGAGACGTGTCATGGAAAATACCGGGACTTCCTAACATGGAAAGTGTTTCATCGACTTCAAGATGAATCGCTAAAATGCTGAGCTGACTTTGCAATTATAGACCACGTCTTCTAGGGGGAACCTGTATGCTTTTGCCACTCTGTTTACTCGCATTTTTGGGGTAAGGATCTGCGTATTGTGCTGCGATCAATCATGCAGCTGTGAGTAGCAAGCTAATAACTTTCAGATGGTTTGAATAGTTTGAGTAAAACAGGGCCGATATTCGTTGGAACCCGTCAAATAAACTGAGCGACTGAAAACAGCTGGTTGTTGAGTGGGATTTCCTAGCTATTTCTCTTCGAATCGCTCAGCCACCTGTTTTTCACCAGAAGCCCGAATGGGCAGGCTGAATCACGGTCTTAGAAATCCTATACCTAGGTTACATTTCTTTTTGAGGTGTTTTGTTTCCAAATAACCTGGAACGAATGTTAATTTGTGAATTTTCCTTACCTAGAAAGGTTAACAGGTCCCCTTTACATACCAACCACTTCGTAATGCTAGCTGTTGTTTGTTGAATTTGCCGTTAAATTTCGTACGCTTTACTGTGTTCTAAGGTCTTTTGGAGAACTTTTCCAATGAGCTTTGTGATCAGCATATTTTAGGAGCATGCTATGTTTGTCCGCCATGGACCTCAATTAGATACCCGATAACTTCACATCATGGATTCCTGACAGGGCCCATCACTCCTGAGTGGTGAACGCTCCAGGTCATCGCTCTTTCCGTCGATTTTCTGTTATCTTAAATCCATCCTAACCTCACGCTCATGGTCTTTTTTAGAAAGGTCTGGAGGACAATGGGTAAACGACAAATCCACCTATTGCTTACCAAACCTACTGGATAAGTTGACTTCTTGATCGGCTCGGGGCGTTTTCCAACTGATACTGTTCGGTCTAACTTCGGTAGGGAAGAAAGTAGTTGATATTTTGGACCTTATTTTGTCTGCAGCTCATCCATAAGATCAGGACCAACCAAAATCGGTTAAAATGAACAGCTGTTACTGTATGGTGTCTTCACTGTACTTTCCTCTGTCTGTCAGTTACTCATGTTCTGCAAATCCATAGGTCCCTTCGCCAGCAATTCACCCCCGTTCACATTGCAACGATGACTTGTTGTCAGTCTGGTCTCATTCTTCATTAGATGATACAAGCAAGACTGATCATTATTGGATCCGATTCTTCGTTCAGCTGGAGAGCTAGCGGAATGTACAAAACACGTGGTATCGATAACTTTTTGAGAGCCACTATTTCGCTGTGTGGCGAACACCTACAACAAAATTACGTTCTTACCGTTTTTGATAGTTATGTGAGGTCTGGTTGGTTCGCACTATCATGTCTGATGCTTATCTTCATTTCTGCCCAAAGAAAGTTGGGGTGCACTGTCAGCTGGGTCGCGGACGTGCTGGGACAATCCTAGCCTGTTACTTGGCAAGGAAGAATGGATGGGATGCTGACACAGCCATCCGGGAACTCCGACGCCTTCGACCCAAGTCAATCGACGTCGATCAAGAACAGGCCGTCCTGAAATATGTGCAATCAATTCGATCATAAGGATGATACTGTCATGTACTGTGCAATAAAAGTCCTTGATTGTATCCTCGTTTGCATGTACTTTTGATGTGCATAGCTGCATGTAGTGGCTCACTTGTTCAAGTTTATTCGTCTCTCTTTGGTAGCTCTTTTAGCTTGTTTATGCCTTGTACGTGCAACATCCACATCCGCACTAACAGTCGTCCTAGCTGGTAATGAAGTGTTTGCAAGCAAGTTACCCAACTCAGTAACCAGATGATTAGCTGCCAGATGTCGTGTTTCACACTCGGTATTTCTCAACACATTTTCATTCCGATCAGTGTTGCTGTGCCGTGCACACTAGGTTGTAGAAATCAACTGACCGAAAAGAATTGTATTCTAATCGTTCTGCATAAAGCAAATTTCATGAAATAACATGGTCACAGATATTTCAATCAACCCGAATGCATCCGATTCAGGATGCCTTCGTGGGACGAAATTCCGTCAAATTAACTAAGACGAATAAAAACTCATGGACTACACTGTTGGAGTGTTTTGTCATTGTTCCCACGTGCATAGGTTTGTTGACAGACTTCGTAGTAACTCAGCTGAGATACTTATAGTGGAAGGACCCTCCGTTTGGTCGGATAGGTAGTGGACTTGTCAAGTTCATCTTTCCACAGCACTGATTAGTTACATTCATCTGCAGAAGTATCTCAGCTAACCCACTCTGTATCCGGCTGTAGGATCCTCTTTTCAGCCGGATGATTCCTTCTTCACCGACCCCGGGCATCTTTCGGGCGCTGTCTGCGGTGGGGAAGTCTGTAAGGAAAAGGTGCATTTGTGATACAGCGTAAATCCTTTTTTAGCAGAAATTTGTGATCTAATAAAAGATTTATGGGCCTAGCTAGTGGGTGATAACAGCGCTTTGAAGAATCTCCGGCGGTTATATGGGCTACTTTTCGTCCATTAGATATTTTCATCATAGCGGTGTGACATTTTGGATGTACGAGTTTAGCCAACAATTCTTATACCGCCCTCTGAATCATCATCCACTCTATTGGGAAGATAAGTTGAGAACTCACGTTCAGGTTGGTAGACACTTCTGTTTCGTGCAATAAATGTTCTTTTGAAACAGTTTCGGAGTGCCCGCATGCGCCGCTAAATTTTTTGGTCGAAACGTGTATCTTGTATGTGCCGCGTGGAACAGCACTGACTTCAACGAAGGGTCCAGGACAATTTCGCTGTTCGTCGGTGAAATAGCAGTCGTTTGGCGCTTCACGACATTGAAGACTGATTTGTGGTTGTATTTTAGGTTGGCATTCTTTTTCCGCTTTGCCCGGTGAACTAGAGTTCGGGGTGAAATTTTTTGAGTGCTTTGATCCACATCCGATATCCTTATTCTGTGTGGTAATAATATTTATATGAGAGTCATTTTCTAGTGCGGACAGTGGTTCAAATGCATTTGAAAGTGTTCATCTTAATTCTCTGGACACCTGTGTAACAGAGGTCTCTACCGGGTGTTGACTTAGGGGAATATATTCGATGCTGGTAATCCACCATCCTCATCAACCCCAAATAGAGTTTAACTTAAATTTTTTTGAAGTATGCCATAGATTTGTGTAGCTTAAATATGCTGGCGTCTAAGCCTGAGTATAATTTTCTTGCTTGGGTGGACCAAAACAGTGAGCGTTCCAAACTAACATCTTTATCGACTATAATTTTCACGGAATTTTAGCGGTTTTCCTCCTTGGTAGCTTGGATTTCACCTATCCACTCGTTCACTTCACTCCTTTTCTCAACTGTTTTGTCTACACAACAACTTTCTCAAGGCTGCTCGCATAAACAAAGTAATAGGTAAGCTGTAACAGCTTGGAACGGCCCGACGTTCATTTTTTGGACAAACAACAGTTTAAAGAATGTATTGTCAACATAGACGTACAGTTCAACCGGGGCCCTCTTAGTCCACGCCAATTTACGGGCTGGTTTACACGCATATCCGCGTGTATCTTAATAAACAAGTCACGTTTGCGCTGCTGCGAGTGTCGATTCTTTCACTGAATCACCGTTCAAATTTCGGGCATTCCTGTTGTCACTTAGTCGGCCCAAATCACCTGCGTCCAGTGGTTTACTTTTTATGCGTATGCTCAGTGTAAGGGCTGAGCCTGACCGAATAGCACTTGTCGGTCGTTCGAGATTGGGCTTTACATCACAGTGAGCAGAACAGCAAGCCAAGGAGCAACGTAGGCGTTGCGAAGCGCAGTAGTGTCAGATGAAACTATAGCGACGGAATCTCCTGAGATCCTGATGCCAACGCTAGATGAGTTTGTTTGTTATCAACCCCAATGACCCGGCAGTTTCCTGCTTTTACTGCTTTGGGTTTTATACCCAGGATTGAAGGGGCACTTATCAGAAACGCAGGACTGCATTCCTGGCAGATGTGCTCATCCAGACCCGTCAGGCTGCAGTGAGGGCTGTTTTGTTGTATGGATGTGAGACCTGGCCTGTTCGAGCAGCGGAACAGACGTCTTCAGGTGCTCGACAACCGCTGTCTCATAACCATCGCTCGTATGGGTTCAGAACGAGGCAGTCAAGAAGCGAGCTTTCGGTTGTGCAACGATGACTTCCGTTGAAGCATTTGCTTAGCACCAGAAGCTGCGTTGGTTATGCTGTGTGTTGTGCACGCCAAACCATCATTTGCCGAAGAAGGTGCCTTTTTCCGTGCCGAGTTCTGGGTGGTGGAAGCAGAGTTGACCAACCCTTGCCTTGGCAAAGAGCTATGAAAGAGATAACGAAGCGTTTGGGTGCTGTCAGTGCTACTCGCCTTCCAGGATGGGGACCGGGTGATCCCAACTGCGCCTGGCTGAAGACGCTGCAGGACATGGCTGCCAATTTATGCCACTGGTGTTCTTGTTATCAGTTTCTACCTGGTTTGCCTAAATGAGTGTCTGGAGGAGTAGACACCTCGGAATGATTGTAGTAAGCTAGCACTAAGTCCCTTCCCCATCCACTTTTATCCTTTTCTTCACAATAAGGCTTTCAAAAAAATCATGATTGTGCGGCAGCGAAGCATCTTCGTTGAACACGATGTCTTTCGGTCGATGATTCAGTCAATTCAATCCAATTCATCAGCTATAAACCATGTACCATAGGCACATCGGTTCCAGCTACTACAGTTTCGATTACCGAAAAAGGTCGACGATGATGACAGAAAATGCGTGACTTGGCAAATTTGATGATGTGTTGAATATAACTAAGGGAGGCGGATTCTAGTGGTGTTTTCAATGCGTTGCATCCAGGTAGAGAGGGGTGATCGTCCCGAGTTTCTTAAATTGGCAATTTCTGTATGCCCTTCTGTTATCTTCATACAATAGGAGGCCTCTCATAGATGGCAGTTGGCCTACGAAATTGGGGGAAATGGTTCACTATATTAATCCAGCCTTTTTCCCTTCAAGATGATATAGTGTTTAATCTATCTGCTTGAATGAACTCTTGCTCGTTTATTCAATCGCTAGGGCTGTGAAGGGAGTTAGCATGGATTGATAATGATCGACATCCTATTTTGTGTATTGGTTTCCCCAACAACTTCCGTTGTCCTCATTATTTTCGGGCCGCCGCCACGCAGGCGTAATTTATTGAAAAAAGCCATATAAAGGCAAATAGGGAAAGAAATGATCTTGCTTCAGCTCAGTATCGGCATTCCATGGTCTCAATGTCCACAACTACTTAATAGAACCTAGGTGGAATTGAGAAAATTGATATGATTATCATGGATGAGCACTTGTACCTCAGTATTTATGAACAGACAAAGAGGGTGGCGAGATAACATTGTGTTCACATTTGTAAGGAAAAATTCACCTGTCCAGACCACTGTCGATCTCTATAAGATTATGCGTTCATCGAGGAATATTGTGTATGGATTTTGAGTACTACAGTGGTATCCTCATAGCTAGCTAAATGCGTATACCAAAGTTCGGTCTTCTGTTGACAAGAGTTTCAACACCGTACTGTTCTCCAGTTGATCATTTTAGGAAACTACTGATTGTGGTCTTACACATCCAAAGCTTCTGAAGCATTTCCCCAAAGGTATTTGCAGTGTTAAAGAATTCAGTCATGTTTCTACTGCCCTGGCCAACAGTTGCGTGAATCGCCCCCGAATCAATTCGATGCAGCACAGCACTTCGAACATATGATAACGATAAAGCTGCACCCACTTTTGAGTGGCACCGACGCAGCGTTGACCGAGTTTTCACATGGATGTATGTAGGCTGGTTACCTCTTGAGCATCTTGACCTCGTTCGGGTTGACGGTTCGCCTGCCCGGGGTTCCTCATTGTGGACCTGATTTGGTGTTGTAGAAACTGGCTGTCAAGGGAAATGATGATGATTCAAATGGAAACAATGGCATTTGGAAAAATAACGAATCGGATGATAATCTTTGGGTCACAGCATCGATGCTGCATACTGACGCTCCACTACCGCACGATTACCATTTATTTGTGGTGAAGGAAGTACTAAGACATTAAAGAACATAATTGAAGTACAAACTCTAAGTTGCATAAAACGAGTTCACTGGTAAGGTTCATGATCGTCGGGTTACCTTAAGCTTGACAGTGAACCTATCGACATGCTCTGCGGGCCTCTGCAAATGCAATCACGTTCTTGAAATGTCTTTTAGGTAACCGGGAGACATCAACCTCTAGCCCAATGAGAAACTCACATCAAAGGCTCACTAGTGGAGCCTGCGGAAATCAACGGTTAGATCCACTAAGCGGAGTGGTGACGAATCAGTGTGTAGCTCTGTATCTGTGCGATGTGGAGGCGGATCTGGCGTTGGCAGATATTCTTGTTCACTCTAGGTACAGTTTCACTAACAGCCAACCGCCTCGGCCCACTTGGTCGGATTAGCTGGATCAAAGTGCAGTTGTTCCCCAACGGAAGGGCTCTCTCCATTTTTAGTGCTTTTTAGGATTCACCCGCGCTCTCTGTTATTCCACAGACGCTCCACTATTCGAATTTTTAGGGATTTGTGCATGCCATCCCAGCCATTAGTTGCTGGTGTAGTTACTGGCTCTGACGAGATCAAGTGTTCACTGGGGTTTAGAGAGTTTTCACCTTGCATGACTTCTTTCACCTTTCTCTAATCATCATCCAAGTCACTAATAAAGTCATCGTACTTGTCGAGTTCTGGAAGCTCCTCAGCCAACCCAACTGGATATTTCTGAGCAACCGATGTTTTTAAGGTGGTGAGCTGAATCACTTTACACCAACCAATGTGCTGTCTAGAGGAAGCGAATAGACACACTGCCCGCACACTGCCGTGATCGGACTTTATAGATATACTCCAAAATGGACGCCACTTATTGTGGAAGCTCTACATGGCTAACTGATTTTCACATGATTCAACTGGGCACGCGGCCGGTGCGCCGTTGATGGCCTCCAATTCATATGGTGCGAGGACTTGTGCTTTACTTTTGTGCTAGATAGGAACAAATGCGCAACACATCGTTGACGAGGTCGCTCCCCATTGTGCCTCAGGTCAGGGTTGTACTCAAATCGGTTTCCAAGATGGTGCTCCTCATCACGTAATCGGTCAGTTACGGAAATCACAGTTCCTGTACTTCTCGCTGACCGGTGAGATCTTTCCAACTCACGATAGGAGAGGTGCTTCTCTGTCTCGGAGCTGTCGTCCGTCGGACAATATGCAAAGTGGTGAACTAAACGCCGTTTCCCGCATTGTGGTTTGTTGGTCTTGATTGGGCCAGTCAAACTAACGGTGCAAAGACGAATATTAACGGACTTCAGTCCAGTAAGTGCAATCACTTCTGAAGCCAAGCAATTCTTCAAAATAGATACCACAAGGCATCGCATTAAGGTCATGCGAAATCAGGAGTGTAAAGGGTGGCTTGAGGTATATGACCGGTATGTATGTTTCAGAGTCAACTACGTCATTCGAAGGTGAAAACGATTTGAGTAATGGCTCTTTACTGTGGAATTTTATATAGTGTGCACAAGTTGCAAATGCCAATATGGAACGGATCCCTTAAATTCGACATCAATCGTCAGAAGCTTAGAAGCGGATAATTGGTTAGGCGATTGTCAGCCAAATAAATGAGAACGAATTGGACAAGAGGCGTATCGGAAAGTATTAGTGAATGAAGAGCCGAGAGGGGTTTGGTTGAGATACCCCGCCTTGAGCCTCTGACTAAAAGCCTAACCAACAAGGCAGTGGGGGTTGAGATACCCCACCTTGAGCCTCTGACTAAAAGTCTAACCAACAAGGCAGTGGGAAAAGGTGGGGTTCTGTTCTGGAACCATTTGTCAAACCTCTGACGAAAGTATGAACTGCAAAGCCGTGTTTGTTAGGGCTCGCCTTATAGGTAATCCCAAGAGCCAGAGGTTCAACATTCGGACCAACTTGACTGCAGGCAGCTGGCCTGGTTAGAGACCGCAGAAAGACAAGTACTTGACTCCTAATGTGATTGCACGCAGTATGTGCCTTTGGAGAAGCTCCGGACTCAATGATTTTGGAAGTATTTTGAGTGTAGTGAATAATACACCGGCTGCTACAGTCATTCGCTGGGCGATCAGAGTGCAGCTTCATATCGCGGAGACTTTGTAATATGCTTGAACTGACCGTTCCTATGGCGATTGGGTTTTCAAGGATATTCTCAATGCGTGTCGTTCTAGCCCATATTCACCTTTTTTCTGGGGCGTTGACCCTCACTTGCCGGTAAAACTTGATTCGTACATGTAAAATACATGTCATGTGCCATTACTTTGACAGACAGCAGTAAAATGCTCACTTCTGACTTAAAATAGTGCAGCTTACGAGAGACCACTAAGAACATTCGTTTCCCTATTTTTTTTACTTCCATTCAACTTATGATATTCCGACTGCATAACACAGTTTTTCACCAAATACTGCACTGATTTCAAATTAATCCATCCAGCAGAACATGAGCAGCGCGCTATGTAGCGAGAGAGTGCGAGATGACATGGAGACTACCGCAAACTACATATATTTGCCTTTCTGAGCCCCCACACTTCTGTTCACTGAGATATTACCAATTTTGTCGCAACTAGCATGAATGCACAATGGAGCATTGGGTAGAGTTTCAACTTTTTCGCTTGTTGTTCACCCATCATGTACTTGCATCTAACCACTGATAGGTATCCACTGTGACAGTTTGTCAGAGGCTTTTTGTGCTGACCTTGTGGACTGAAAGACAACATCCATTGTTACCATATCACAATAGCCCTGCCCTCACGAAACAATATACAAGTATATCAAGAACAACTGATTTGTAACTTTTGGATGTTTCTAATAGTTTATACTGCAAAATAGGTGTAGGCGAATAGAAGCATTGTATGGCCACTTGCTAGTGTCGGGAATATCAAAGTTGGAATCGACAATGCCTAGGGAGTAGCAGGCGATCTACTCAAGAGCTAGTTGGCAATTTTCTATGCAATTCGTGAGTTATTTTTCGAGTTACCTGTGTTTGGCGCTGTGGCCCAAGGCCGTGACCAGATTCCGAAATCGACAGCTTCACACCCGAGTCCGTTTCAAACATTATGGATTCCGTTGAAGAAGCTGCACGTGGACCGTGGGTGTGCTGGTCTTTCTGGCGTTTCTGATCCAGACTAGATGATTGTTTGCGCGGCTTGGTCAAAAATGCAAACGGGACACGGAATTTTCGAGAATGATTTGGTTCTATTATCAACTCACTTCAAGTTGTGATTTACGGAAATCCTACGGCTTTTGAATTCGGCCACCACAGGGTAATATTTAAGCAAACGTACTACTTTGTCTATTTTTTTGACTGAGGGTACTGAATGTCATAAACATTGTTTTCCCTTAAAGCTCGTTGACGGTTACTTGGGAGCAAGCTGAAAGAAACCGTTGGATTCTCATCGACGTGTGTATGGCTTCAAAGAATGATTGTGCTGGGCCACCACCTTTGCGCATTGTGTGTTCTTACACTGCACATGGGTTAGTGAGGTGTCAGTGGCAATATAGGCGATTTTTTCTGATGATGATGTAATTTTCTGTAGTGATTTTCATGATCATGACGATAATTACAAGCCTCCCAACACACCACGGAACCCCAGTCATGGGCTACACTATAACTGGTGAAGAAAAAGGCTGTTAGGAGAGTTATCTGTGATGGTGTGCATTATGAATGAAGTGGGAGAGCACAATATCCTAGACAAACCAATTGATTTTAGTAAAATATCAGCACTTTTCCCGATTTTTTTTGACTATCCCCCGTGAACAACGTGCAGTAGTTTTTGTAAACTGATTTGGTTGATTTCAATAGCCAAGCTCCTGTCTTGCTCTCGTTGCAGCTGCTCTTCATCCTCAGCCCTATTACCATAACTGAATGACAGTACAGTTTATACGAGACTATCCGCTTGTTCCTTCCAAACTGCACCATGGTCAACAGAGACGAAATCCATTAAAGTGGATTGACGTTGAAAAAAACAATGCTGTGTTGTGTATAGAAGTGATAGGATTCTGGCGGTTAAAATCCATCTACAGATAATAACGTTCAACAGCCCGATGGACACAGATGTTGAGCTTCTGTAAGCAGTGCAATATCCCCACAGAATCCCCTGTTTTCTGGAATGCACATCAACCAAAAAGAGATAAATGAAATGATTCGTCAAAATGACCTACGAAAATTCTCTTCCTGTAGTTGAATAAAAATGTAATCAGAACATTCTGACTGGTGCTCGGTGAGAGTATTGTCTTCGTTTTCATTGAAGTGGAAAGTTTTGTTTACACCAACAATTTGCAAAAAATACGGAACAATTTCTGCCCAACAGTAGTGAACCTTCTACAGGTTTGCCTTGAAATTGTGTTTCGGGCTTATTCAGTTTGGATAAAAAAGTGTAAGCTTGATAGGCAGTTCGTTACGAGCTAATATAGGAATATGATATACGTTATCCAACAGGCTTCTGTGAAGACGAACAGGTTTAATCGAAGCGCAGTTAGTGACGAATATTTGGTGTCTGCCTCCTTTCATCGTAAAACATGTCGAGTTGTTTAAATTACGGGTACCGCTTTTGTTGACGTAATGCAAAGTTGCCCCCATCCGTTACTGAAAATTGACTCGTTCGGTCGAACATGAGGTAGATTTTTGCACACCTGTCCGAATTCGCTCGGAGTTAACCAGAGTTTTCTGTCATTTTGCATCAAACGGCATGGAAAAACAAGCAGTCATTTGCATCCTGGAAAGAGACATTAATCTACTAATCTTTGGATGAACTATCCACAGAAGAGACCTTTTCACAGTTCAAAAGGAAAGTACCCGTTTCATTTTCAACCCAATCTGACGTTGTGAATCGACTTTGGTTTATATTCTTGGGGGATTTGAAGTTTCCGAAAACTGCTAGAATATAACATTTATTTCGGCAAGTGTACGTTCGAGAGACTCTTGACCTAGCCGATCCATTTATATCTGCGGAGTTTCCGTAGCACTTACCCAGAAGAACGAGGATACAGAAACTCAGGTTACGTTGATCCAGGCATAGCGTGTTGGTAGGACGTTGGCCTTAATTTTTAGTGGACTGTTGCTATGACAACTACATGTGTGGTTATCATGCATTCTAGACAGCCTGACATTGATACGTGTGCCGTGTTTCTGACCCCATTTCTATGTTGGGGATGGAAAATAGAATCTACGGTCCTTGTTTGTTTAAAGCAACTCACGCACCAGAAGGATTGGTACGTACACACTCATCTGCGTGAGGAAAGCAGCATGGTTTTGCAGCTGCTGTATAAATTCGGAAATTTCAGGCTAGCTTGTCACCTTTGGTAACATTTCTTCTGATATGGACCCCGAGACGGGCCACATCAATGGCTAGGGACATTGTCAGACATAGCCCAGTCGCGCCCTCAATGGCGCTCGTACATCAAAGCTATTGCCTTCAATGCATAACTCCTTTTCCAACCCCCCTACTTGACAGCCCACTGACAGTGCTGGATTTATGCACCAATTTGCCAGCTCGCGCGTGCAATGCGCAGCTACCTACCCCCCCGCCCCCAAATCATCGGTGAACGAAACTGCGGCAGCTGCAACCAATGTACGACGATTGCGCGGTTCTTACAGCTGACAATGATGATGATGATGATGATTCCATTGAATCTCAGGATCCTGCAAAAGAACACCCCTCAACTTGAACTATGGACCAATTTTGGAAGCACAGGCTAGAAAGGAACCCCTCGAATGAGACCAAAATTCAGTCGGCTCAGTTCGATCTGTGTGCGGATGCCCCTCCCCTGATTTAGAGGGAAGATTACCAGACTCTGCAAACTTATGCTTACTTTCTGCATTTTCCGGACAACGCTGTTCAATACGCCTTCATATGCAGGCAAATGCAGAAACTTGGCATGATGAGTCGCTGTCTTCGTCGTATCAAAGCAAATAAGTAATATTGAGTTACCAATGCAAATCTAGCATCGTATTGCGCAGTATGACAAGACAACAAGATGGCTAAAAACACACCAGATTTGTACCGAAGCTATTTTATGCTTTCGGAAATAGCCAAAAGTGATTGGGGATGGTGTTCCAAACGAAGAAATACCACCAACTAGACACCCCCCCGTTATTCGTGTGCATAAGGTATCTCGAGTCTGTTGGAAACACAATGAATCTTCGTGGAATTCGTAACGTTTTCTCGAAATGCTGCGATACTGAAAGTGAATCCATTTGAGTGCATCGAAGAATTAACATAAATTTGTGGACAAATGAGATAAGCCGAAGAAACCAGTGGATCGAAAATTACAGGGAGGACAGTAAAACGAGAATTCGAGTGTTCGAGTTGTGAAAGTTACTGTCAAAACTTAGCTTAAAATTTGTACATAACTGGGAAAGTGTGTGCTGGACGTCACAAACTATTAGATGAGAGTGGTGGACCTCTGAGAAAAGCGCCACAATTTGAAAATTTTTGGGTCATGGAATAAGAGATAGAATGTTTCTTGTCGATCCTTTGTGAATGTCCTAGAATATTAGATCGAGTCAGGTAGTTTTATGACGACTGATGGCAGTGTCAATTGTCAAGTGTTGTATGTCATCAAAAAAGAGGCCGGTGTAAACTGAGAAATTCGTGGGTAGTGCTAGAAAATGACGCAGTCCATCCTTGAGAGAAGCAAGCCTCTATCAGATCAAATAGCTGGAATTCAATTTACATATTTTGACTGAATATCTGGATTCCGGTTACAGTGAAGGTCAATCGAGATAGTTACTAGTAAAAATTAACATGAACCTACCATATAGCTCGATGTTGACTGCCGGATTGTTTCGCTCACAGTATTGTTGGAATGTACCGTTAACGAAGTGGACGCTACAGGCCACTCCTGTGAAGTGTATGAACTGGAACTTCCATCTTTTCCAGTCGGTGTTTTCGGCAAGGTGGAATGGGTTTCGGATAGTCTAGGCTTTCGCTGGTAACATTTCGAAGAGCAGAGAAAAATTACAGTGGGAAATTTTTATTGCCCTTTGATAAAATCTTTGCGTGATGTCGGATAAAAATATAAATTTCAAGAAATTACAGCGGCTTGTCAGTAAAACTTTCTAGAACACAGTACACTGTCGTCGGAAAGTCTAAGTTGTGACTACCAAGGAAATCCTGGGAACCGGAAATCGTTTTGCAATTTTTAAGATGATTCTGCCCGTCAAAGTTTCACCTTTGTCAAGCATTTCTTCAGATTTCAGTAGACTTTTTGAGACTCGTTCATCCGGCGTGAATTACCATTGACAAGATCATATGTCTTAACAGACACCCGATTAGTGAACGGGCAACGAGTAGTCTGGAATTTACTTTCCGCATTACTTTTGTCTAGAGACAGCCTGAAATGCAAGCGCTGCAGTGAACTTTCCACAGGCCTGAAGAGAGTCGTTTGACGGGGGACTACCTGGAACGAATGATCGGATGGTTTTTCCACTTTTAGGTACATTCTTGCACTCCAGCATGTAAAAATTAACACTATCTAAGTCCATCGATTGTGAAAGCCTGCATACATTAGCTGCCAACACAGTGTTATATAGATGGTTGCAGACCAACCTCAAGGAAACCCATGCTGAAAATTTTCTACGGGGTACCCGAGGAACTCAACAATAAGGTGATCGCACTTAACAGGAGACTCGAACGAATCCATTTGAATTTCAATTTTGTGATGTTCTTTAGATCATCACATGTGTCGTATTATCGTATACATCGGCTGGGCATACCTGGATCGTTGGTACCACTGATGATTCCCTCGAGCTTGGAACACGATGATCTGATACGTCTTCCTGAGTGGTTCTAATATTAACCGTGACGTCCATCACTTCAATCGATGCATCACCGTTGTGTTTTGGCCTAGTTGCCGCGTTGAATAAGTCAACTTCATACGTGTCCATTTGAAGGGTGGTCATCTGTAAATATTGAAAGGTCGGACAGTGCGTGTAAATATCGGATGATCCGGCTGTTGACCGCAGTTTAGTGTGCAACGAATTACTCGTAAGCCTTATCCCAGCTGCTAGGACACCCATATTATAATTTGAAGGTTAAGAGTTTATCTCTACCCTCGTCTGTTGTCCATACATCGCAGTATCAGTGATTGCGCAGAACATAAGCTTGCTAACAACTCGTTGAACTAAATAGTAGCCTAAAAATTCGGTTTGGCTTCAGCTGATACTAGCCAAATTCGCAAGTGAGTGTGGTCTTAATCATAGTCAAGCGAGTTTCGCGAACTATCCAAACGTATAAAAGGAAAACATTGTTATTCGATACAATCAGGAAAATTTATGAGCTCACAGTGAACAAGTTATAAGTCTTGGAAAACAATTTGTCAGCGCGTTCGAAAAAAGCAGCCCATATATACCATATTATGTTACATGGGGTGCTGAGCAGACGTTTGCTAGAATGTCCTCCGTATGAAGTTCAGCTAACAAAAATGTGGTTATACACAAAGTAGTTAGTTTGACAAAGGCTGTTCCTTAAAAAGGAGTGAAGATTTATACTGGTGAAGAACATATCTTTGAAAAAACATAGAACGAAGGGGTTTTTCTTGTAAACTTTGGCCCCAGAGACGTTAAGCAGTGAGGTGTATTAAGTGCGGCGACTCACCGATTCAACTTCCTCTTCGGTATACGGGTTCGTTGGATTCAGTGGAAAGAGGACATTTGGGGATGAACCATCGTACTGCGGACCGGAATTAGATTCTTGGTGATCCTGAGCAGTGACATAAGATCGTGTCATCCAGTACTAGTATACATGCTCACAGACTAGATTCTAAAGTGTTCCACCTATTTTTGCATGGTCGTGCTTTTGTGAATACAAGTCATCCTCATTAAACTTCTGTAGAATACCCACACATTTCCCAGTCAAGGGAAATAAAGCCCCAAACAAAGACCAAGCACTGCCAAAACCAACTAAATGGAGCACGTAGGCTATCCCCAGTACTTGTTAGTGCGCGTAGAATATGTCCAAACGGCTTGTAGTTTTGCGGCAACCTGTGCTGTCTTTTCGTTTAAAAATACACGCATACCTAGTGGGCCCCGTTGTAAGTTCTGCTTCTTTTGCAAGGTGTCATTAATAGGAATTGGGTAAGATTGGCTTACCTGGTGAATGTCTCCACCTTTGGATCAAGCCATTACAGTTAGTTACCTGTTCTTCTACTCTTTGTCTCTGTGGCCTCGCACAGACCTTTTCTTGTTATTAAACTTTTTAGTAGAAATGTGTTCTGTGCAAGTTCTCATACCAGCACCGAATTTAGTTGGACAAGTTACCGAGAGTAGTATTAGAGTGATGGGTAAATTACAGCATTTTAGAGCGTAGAATTGGTGATACTACTGAAGTTGAAAACAGCACTATAACTGCCGCGTTTTAGGCTGAACTGTCACGATCACAGACCGGTATATTTTGGCTTATCTCAGACCTGAATCTGGTTTGGGCCTGAATCTTTCATGTAAGACCCTCGGTCGTCGGCTGCTTAGTTAGTAACGTGAACCATTCTGATTCCAAACCGATTAACGATGAGCGATAGGCACAAGTAATTTTTAGGCCATCATATTTCACGCGAAGCCTCACTGCCTATCTGAAGGACAGCGATGGTAGAGGTACACCAGTGTTTTACTATTTCACTAGATGTTTTCACTCAGACGCCAAGAAGAAAGCGCTGCATTATATAGGCGTAACACAATTCTCATAGGGTGGCTGAAGACGCTTCGACAGTACACAACGGGTTTCGGATTTCGAAGCGTTTTCTGCAACCTCATGAACAGCGAAAACCAAATAGGTATTCAGATGAACGCATTTCTCAGAAGAGCACTATTGACATTCGGAACATTGGAGATTCGCATTCGGGTTGGAATATTCATTGGGAGGGTGATTTTAGATTCAAAAAGTTTCGTCTGCCCATAGTTGGGGTTTTTTATAATGAAACTCAGTACGAGTGTGCAGGACCTATACCTTATGTGGCTTGGTATTACAGAACGACAAACTGAAAAAACAGGCAACAGCATGTATGGTGGACGTTTGTTTAGAAGAGGCATAGACATCATAAAAGCATCAGGTCCTTTAGCTGGCTCAACATACTTCAAGTAATAAAAAGGGGGAATCCAATTATGTTGAAAGACTGTAACGTACCTTAACTTGCTGGCCTACGTATGATCCCCTTCGACAGGGTGGCGAACTTTCACCTGTCCTTGGACAGTCGCAATAAGACAGTTCCGTCTGAAAGATGAATAGTTTTAGTAAGAGGATAAAAACACGGGCTGCATTCAGTGTTTCACAGCAAGAAGGGGTAGAGAGATATATAGAGTGCAGCTGAGATAAAAGAACACAGAGTATGAAGACGATTTTATTGGCCCAAGTTTCCGCCTGTAGCGAATGCCTCTCAGCCGAATACTCACAACCAGAACAAATGAATCACCAGATCAGACTTTCATTTCTATAATTCATCTAACTAGCCAAACTGTTAGAAGTGTTGGTGCAGCAGACAATGGGTAATAACCGCTGAGGAGTGTCTGTGGGGTTTTGCTTATCAGCTCAGACATTGCATTTATGGGTTATTCTGGCTGATGAAACGAGATTCTGTGCAGCGTCGTTTTTTGTGGAACGGGAGACTAAAGTGAAGCAAATTGGCGTGACTGAACAAAAAACCTACGGGACGAAATCTCCACAAAAAATTCCCAAATCTCACACTACCAAAAATCTATAAGTAGATCGTTGGAAGAATAAACTTCACCCGATGAGTGTAACGTTCATCTGAGAAGTCGTTGATTGAGGAGCCAGTCAACAGGTGTGACCGCGTGATTTGTATCCCCTGACTGAAGGACGAGGGGCACCATATGCTGTCTAGGTGCGACTTAATCACACTGCTGATAAGCCGATGGTGGCCGAACGGTCAAGTATTCAAGCCACTGGCCTGGAGGTTGCGGGTTCGAGACTCTCCGGAGTTTAGTGAGATGCGCACTGCTGATGATTCCCAATAAGGATGAAACAGCTGTACAGTGCTTCTCGGTTTTTTAGTATAGATTGGCTTCGCTTACAATGCGAAGTCTCCATAAAATTCCCAAATCTCCTCACACCACCAAACTATACTCCTCTGACAGTTCAAGCGGAGAACCGACCAATTTTCTTCAGTTTCAGTTGGTTTGCTAACGTTTTGGTAACAGGCATGCATGACCTGACTTCGGCAGGGATAATCCCGCTTGCTGCGTTGTTACTC
>NW_008751915.1:347314-360161 GCF_000715545.1 Opisthorchis viverrini | reverse complement strand
CGCTAACTGGCTGCTGGACAGTGAAGAAATCATTCCCAACATTTTATGGAGCGATGAAGCAAATTTTTCTATGGATGGCGTAATCAACAAGCACAATTGCGTGAATTGGTCCTGTGAAGCTCCTCACGGGTACCTCACCCATAATCTCCATTCCCCTCATTTGTGTGTGTGGATGGGATTCTCCTCAAAGTGTCTCTTGTGTCCCTTTTTCTTCGATGCTACGATTTCGGGCGACAGTTACCTTCATATGCTGCAGACGCATGTTATCCCGTAACTCAAGCAGCACAAGAAGTCATCGACCGTCTTTCAACAAGATGGCGCTCCATCCCACTACTCAAACCAAGTGAGAACTTACCTCCGAGAGCAATTTTCCGATGAGAGAGTCATTGCTCGTGGATTTTCAAACTTTTGGCCCGCAAGGTCACCCGATCTCACACCTCTGGATTATTGGTTTTAGGGGATGACCAAGGCACACGTACATCATGAAAATAAACTGAAGAATTTGGTGGAGTTAAGAGCAAGAATTGAAGAGGAGTGTTCACGAGTGACGCATGAAGAAGTTAAACACGCTGTGTCTCAGATTTCATACTGCCTCCAACTTGTCATAGAAGAAAGAGACAGATTGTTCAACATCTTTTGTAATTTCAGTTTGTTTAGAGTAAACCTCCATGATGTTTGTATGTCAAGGTTTTAACATGAGTATTATTTTTTGCGTCTATTATGAGATACCCTGCACTGTTCTCCATTGAATGAGACAGTACTCATTAATGCTACACGCGTTGGTTCTATCCACCTTATAGATCTTCAGAGCTTCAGCAGTGCTAAGTTCATTGGTGACGGTACTTGTGTCATATTCCTACTGTTGGACGAACGATGGTTCAAGTGTTGAAAACCGCAAATTGGTTACGGATACATGGATTCCTATTTCAGCACTTCCATAAAGCAGTTTTAGACAATGACTGAACAGTTGGTGCTCTAGGCGTTTCACGTTGGGGATATAACATTGTGAAGTGAGTCTATAAAATCTGACAAAATATCAGAATACTCGTTAAATTAGTGCTAGCAGACTCATAAGGCCCAGAAAAGATTCCCCTTAAGGGCAACTTTCCAAGGTAATAAAAGTAGCTAAGTTACTGAAGAATAACTGCAACATTAGGGGAATAGGTTTGTAACTAACAGTCTCCATTAACACAGGAGGTAAGTAATCAAAATCAGTGAGGGAGCTGAGAGTCACGTGACCAGCTTTGACATTCTTAAGGCAGGCGTACTTGCGGTCGTCCGATTAGCTGAGCTGTCAGATGCAACAAAGTCAGGTTACATGCAGGGCGCAACTTGTTTAGTTCTATTGGTGATAAAGTCATTAATTCAGCCAGGAACCCAAAAAACCCAGTCAGCTGCATAAAAACTTACTGAGTCGGAGAAAGCGGACCAGCCCTTTGTCTCAGGAAGATAAAAGCTCCAGGCACCTGGTTTACGCAGACGCCCGCGAGGTTTGTGAGGTACGCGCTTATTTCGTCCAGAGTCATACGAAGTAACGCAACCACAGCTACAAACCTCTTCTCCGCTCTTCTCACTGGGGCCGGTGTTTGCTATCTTAAATGCAATGGAAAAGAAGAGAATTCAACGGTTTGTTCTAATAAGTTAGCTGCGGCGCTCGTCTGGGAAAGAAATTACTCTGTCAGTCTTCGATTTCGTTTTCACTGTAAATTTAACAGTTCGTTATAAGAAACTCCAGTGAAAGAAACACCTTAAAGGAAGTATTTTTGCGATTCTGTTCATTATGCAATCGTTTGAGTCATTGACTCAATCGACGACCTATGGTGATTCGATTAAACAAACAGACACCTACTCAGGAACAAAGCAAGAACAGTACAAGTGGATGATATTATTATTATCATCGACAGCATGACATCAGTGTTCAAAATCGGCGCTTTACTTCCTTACAACCACGATTTATTTGAAAGCCTTATTGAGAAGAAAAGAATAAAGGTGGAATGAGGAAGGACTTGGTGCTAGTTTAGTACAATAACTCCGAGGTGCATACACCTCAAAACACTCATTCAGGCAATCTGGAAACAAACCGACAACAAGATCATCACTGACATCGCTTGGCAGCCATATATCGCAGCGTCTTCAACCAGGCGCGATGAGGATCACGCATTCGCCATCCTGGAAGGTGAGTAGCACTGACAGCACCCAAACGTTTCGTGATTTCTTTCACACCCCTCTGCCAGGTCAAGGGTTGGTCACCTATCTGCTTCCGCCACTCTGACTTCGGCATTTGGACAGTACTCTTCGCCACATGATGGTTAGACATACGCAACGCATGTTCCAACCAACGCAACTTCTGGTGCTGGACACATTCTTCCATAGAAATACCCGTTGCACAAACGAAAAATCGCCTCTAATTGCCTCGTTACGGATACACCGACACCAATCCACACGATCTATGTTCCTGAGACAACGATTATCGAACACAAGAAGAAGTCCCAGTTCCGCATGTCAGGTCTCACAGCCATACAACAAAACAGCCTACACTGTTGCTTGATACACACGTCCCTTGAGGTTTAGGGATACACCACTCGAACGCTATAGGTGTCTCAAATTAGCAAACGCGACCCGGGCCTTGCAGATTCTTGCAGTGACCTCAATTGTCACACTACAGTCGAAGCTAGTACAACTTTCGAGACACGTAAAACACGCCATAACTTCGAGTATCTTTCCCCGGCCTGTTCAGTGCCCGCATATCTACAAGCATGATCTTACACACTGCGAGTGCAAAGTGCATGCCAAAGGACGGGAGAACTTGGGTCAGTTCATCCAAAAACACTTGCGCCTTCTTCCTCTCTTTGAAGAGGAGAAAAATATCGTCTGCGTATTCCAGATCGACAAGGTTTTGCCCCAGGGTATTTGAACACAGGGATTTCGGAGACCTCTGGGCGTTCGCCTCATGATTTCGCTGATCACAAAGTTAAGCAGGAATTGGTTGGGAGTGGACATCCCTGACGGTCACCACTTAGAGCACGGAAGATTTTGGAGAGCTCTCTGTATACTATCACACGTCCGGAAGTCTGGGAACATAAAGAGGTTATTATGTTCACAAACTTCGGGGGCATTCCCTGGTGGGTAAGCGTTTGAAGCAGAACAGACCGGTCAACCGAATCGATTTCGCCTTGGAAATCCAAAAATACTAGAAATGTGGGTCGTTTATACGTATGTCATTGTTCTAGCACCTGACAGAATGTGAAGATTTGGTTAACACAGCCTTACCATACAGTGTTCCCGGTTGCTGACCTTAAGTCAATGTCCAACGAGCCGCCGTAAGGCGACGAAGCACAAGTGACGCCAACATTCTTTGGTTACCACACTCACTACGAGCCATTTTTTTGGAGTTGGGCACTACCACTGACTCCCCTCATTTGTCTGGGACAGACCTATTTTCATAAATGCAGGCAAACAGATCAGACAAGCTTTGACCGAGGACTTCACCTCTGTCTTTGAGAAATGCGAGTGGGAGGTCATCCGGATCAGAAGCTCGGTGGCGCTTGAGAGAACATATGTAAACGTAAACCTCCGAGGCCGTAGGTGGTTCCACTTTGACTGTTCAGGGTTCTACTTCAACTGTGGGTTCCAGATGAGTGCCAGCTGGTGGCCACGACAACTTTTGTTCGACGTTCTTGTTCCACCGGTTCAGGCGTTCTTATTTATTCAAGATGGTCACCCCTTTCTGATTCTTGATGGTTTCGCTCGCAGGTGATATCCAGAGACCAGTCGCACGGATTAGCTCAAATACTCTTCGTGCATTCTCGGTGTTCGGGAGCTCTTCCATCTTCTTGGATTTCTTTGTACACCTTAATTCATGGTCAGCTTGCACGCCCAACCTCAATAGACGTCTGATAATTCGTCCCATCAAGTTATGTTCCGAGCTAGCCGGTATAGAGTGCCAGCTGGTGGCCACGACAACTTTTGTTCGACGTTTTCGTCCCAGCGGTCCAGGCGTTCTTATTTATTCAAGATGGTCATCCCTTTCTGATTCTTGATGGTTTCACTCGCAGGTGATATCCAGAGACCGGTCGCACGGATTAGCTCAAATACTCTTCGTGCATTACCGGTGTTCGTGAGCTCTTCTATCTTCTTGGATTTCTTTGTACAGCATAATTCATGGTCGGCTTGCACGCCCAGCCTCAATTGACGTCTGATAATTCGTCCTATCAAGTTATGTTCCAGGCTATCCGGTATATGAAGCGACTCCGGACGAGTGGGTGGTCAGAATCACCAAACGGGTTATAAGACGACCGACAGTCAGCTAATGATTCATGCCACCAGTAGCTAATAGCAATGTGATCGATTTGGGTTTGTGGCCGATATGCCGTTGGAGGACCATGTGGCCAGCCGACTACGGCTACATCGGAGGTTAGTAGTGCATAAAAGCAACTTGAGATCAGCGCACGGCTAAAGCAATCGTTCCCCACTGTCCGTGCGTACCGAGTCCAATCCGTGTCGACCACCTAATTGATTCTCAGATGCGCTAGACCTGTCCGCTTGTGCACTCAGATCTCCGGCAACCAACCCGACGCCTGGGCTTTTAGCTCTCCGCAGGAGGGCATCCAGTGCGTCGGAAGATTTTTCTTCGATGTCGTCAGAGGTACAGCCAGTTGGGGCTGAGACAGACACGATAAACAGACATGTATCGACCTCCCGCTTGTGAGATTCCCTCAAAGACTTTGCCAGACGAACCGCATACAGGCGACTATCAAGTGGTGTCCAGTCAAGCAAGCAACCTTCCACTCGGTGCTTAGGACGATACCAGCCCCTGCACATGCCGCCGCAGCAGCATCTGAATCACCAGAGTTACGTAGCCGGAAGCGAGTAGAGATTGATGAGGCGGTCAGCCAAATAACTGTGCTTGCATCTTGAATTTTCGTTTGTGAGACAGAGCACACATCAATGTCAAGTGAGTCCAGCGTGTGAGCCAGAGCAGCTTTTACGTCAGAGTGCGGACATTGAAGGCGGCCAGGTAGACTGGCTGTTGACTTGAAGATTGAATTGGAGATACCTAAAGATGTCGGCGCCGTGCGACGAGCAGATGCTGCACGCAAAACCGATGCAAGACGAACGGAGTCATCAGTCCTAAGTACAGGGCCTACAAGAGGGGAGTTATTACTGGGGTGCGGAGATGGGGGGGGGGCAGAAAAAAGTATTTGAAAGGAAAAAAAGGGAGGCGTCAGCAGTAGCCTATTTTCGCCTACTCGCCCTGCTGTATGCAGCAAGTAAGGCGACCCGACTATGGCACTACGCGACGGCTTATATGGCACGAGTTTATTTGTGTATGTGCAGTTCATTGTTGTATGTGGGCTCTGATACTGTCAGGGAGCCCACATCTAGACAGCAGGACGATTAGGGTCCTCAAAATCCTAATCGTAAGGCAGCGGTGTTTGGCGGGGAATTCCAATGCATTACCATTTCTACGGAACAAGTTGACACTTGTTCCAACCCCCTACCTGGAGTATTCGGGGATTGCGTTCGTCAGACCTCTAACCATTGACCAACCTGGTATGAGAGACTCTGTGTGTCGGGGGGACACCTTGTAGTTAGCACAATAGGTCGCTGAGGGGCATAAAACGTCACACCACGGTAAGGTCTAGTCTCTTCGTGACGGTGGCTGATATTACCATCTGAGAAGGTATCCTAAACTCACTTGCTTGGCAGAGCATAACTTAAAGAATAACATCATGCAAAAATTGGTAGACAAAGCCCATTCATTTTGTTTAGGCTTTGAGCCACATGTAGTGTGATATATATTGACTGCTCTGCGGAACGGAATGTTCCTCCTTGGAAGATTACATCGGAATATTTGAACGAAGTAAAAGATGGCACTGAAGATACCACAATCAAACTGGTTCTCCATTGTCAGATGTATTACATAATTTAAAACAGGGAATACAACAAGAAGCAAATACTTAACGACCCATGGGCCCAAGAATCGGGCCATGTACGCAAATACTCGTTTCTTAGAATAAAGGCCAAGTGGAAGAAAAATGAACATAGCCCTAGATAGCTTAAGCGCTTTTGCGAATTTTTGGCAACCCATTTAGTTTATGGTTAAGTTCATCCATAAAATTAATGTAATATATCATACAAAAAAGCCTTATGACCATCGGTATTTATTTTCCTTTCTGCATCCTATCCAATTTGTAATAGTGATATCTTTATTACGAGTCGTTCTAGTCAAATACTCTTCGAAGTTTTCTGTATTTTTTCGTATTTTGTGTATTTTACGTAACGTAACGTACTCAGACAAACTTGGACATCACTACCGTTTTGTACATCTGTAGCAGTTGGCATAGAGCGCCGTTAACCTCATGTAAAGTTGTCTAGCTTTCTCAGAAACCAGGACTAATATACGGATACAACTTCATGCAACTTGAGAAAAACCATTATTCTAGGAAGTCATACCAGAATCACAAGCTAACCAATGTGTAATAAATTTAACAGTTAAATAAATCATAAATAGATTAAGGCTACTGCTGTAATTTCATGGTATTTAAAAGAGGACATATAACAAAAGCGAAAGTTAGCATATCCATTGTAGGAGCACAAGTGACGGCAAAAAGTGTGCTAGATGGAATGAAACGACATAGCTGCGTACCTCTTCGCATCTGCATGTTGAAGGAAGTTCTGGGTAGAGATTCTTATCAACCTGATGAAGAAGAACGAAGGTGGCAGTTGAAACTTCAGAACTTGGAAATCTTTGTACGCTCGTCTAAACTCACGGAATATGTATACTTATNATTAAATTTCAGACTTAGTTGTCAGGTTTGTATAGCTATTTTTTTATCTTTCGATTGAAATAAGACTGCCTTATTCCACGTCTTCTGAGCTCGGAATAAAATAGCAAAGGTACCACTAGATATGCAGTGGAAGAAATCTATGAGATATGTGGCATTGAACAATAACAGAAATAGCGTGGTTCGTATGGTCCAGGTTGCTCCAACATACATGGTTTGCTGCTGCTAAAACACTTGCATTTGTTGGCTGTTTGCAAGTGGTAGCTGTCACATGCAACCTTTGGCATGTGAGCTGAGCTATTTCGTGGGTAGGAAACCAAAAGCCCTCTACTCAGATCGGACATGCCTGAGCACAAAGGCACATATGAGCCTATTCACTATTTCGTTCAATGTCTCTCCGATTATAACGCAGGTCATAGATGAAGGCAGAAAGATAAGCTATCACCTAAGTATCCGAATGAGACAAAAAATATAACCGAAAACTACCCATAAGACAGCCAGAACAAGACGCTTCATCTTTACAGAGGAAGGCGATGAAGTTACAGGCAGTGTCCGCGGTGTGACTAGTGGTGATGTTTTGGTAGCCTAGCGAAGAGCGATCAATTTGCACTCACCATGGTACACCCACAAAGACTGTAGTCTTCTGGATTCTGGAAAGAAACGAAATTTTGGTACAAAACGTAACAATTCAAACATAGAAACTCGTTTAAATAAGTTAGCTTGTAGAAAGACAGTGAATGCGAATCAATCACGCTGTCATGTTGTGCAACCATAAAGGTTGAACTATGAATAAACAGTTATTTGAGAAACACTAAAACTATGATGTAAATTATGCTGTACAATTTCTGAGTTGCGTTGAATTTTAGTGTGTTCATATAACGGTTACTCTTACTACTGATCAGCCAACCGTGGCTCAGCTGAGGTTTCCTATCAAATTTCCGTGGTTTCGCTGGAATGAAGCTCATTTTATGCGTTATCATATAGTTTTCAAATAACGCCAAGTCAAATGCCTCACACTGGGTTCCTCACATTCTGACTGATGGCTTCAAAGAGCTCAGAGTGAAACATGCATACTTTAAAAAAATTAACTATGGCGTTGGACAGCACTGCGAGGCTATGGAAACTAGCTACCGTAGGTAATTAGAACACAATACGACTGCAAGAGTAACTGAAATTCTGGAATGTAGTGTATGTAATTTAGCTTTGCATAATGCAGGATCCACTAGGAGGAATCTTCTATCTGTGGAATGCTTTGTAACTCCAAGAACTTGATAATCAGCATTTCTTTGGAACTTTTTGCGTTACGAGGTGGTAGATTAGGATGGCTAGGTCAGCGCTACGAAACACAAGAGTCTTTGATACTCTAAGATAGGGATAAGATATACATTAACTTTACGGGATACAGACACCATGCAGCTTAAAATTCATGAGCTGAAAAGGGAACTCACCTCACCACATATGCACAAAGGATGTTGTTTGTCCAAAAAAGTCAAACGACTGTGTTTTCGAGTCTGAGGCAAAAGAATTAGAAACAAATACAACTCTACGAAAGAGTGCAATGGAGATTGGTGTTTACTTGTCCCACCATCGCATTTTGATAAAAATGATGGAAAATTTAAGTACCGTACTGATTTTTTTATGCCATAATAGGAGCAACGCTTTTATTTAAAGTAAACTCTCAATTTTGCTTAGAGATTCGTTATTCACACAGCAATTATTTTCATTAAGTTAGCGGAAAACTATTGAGATAACAGTGAGGCAAGCAGTTAATTGGCCAGTGATATGGTGAAAATTTCAGCATAGGTTAACTTCACAGCAAGAAATCTTCATTAATATTCCCTTACTTTTCAAACAACGCAGGTGATTTGTAAGAAGCTCAGAGGTCGAAAGGTTCCAAAGATGAGTGGAAGTTCCACCTACGAAGTCATCATTTGGGAAGCCGGTCAACATTTGTGACTATGTGCTGTTGATCCCATGACTGAAAGATGAGTGCCAATTTCCCCTCTCTAAGTAGAAGTTAATCATACTGCCGCTCATGGGTGAACAGTTGAACGTGCGAACTCCTAGTCTGCAGGACACGAGTTCCATACTCTAGAGTTTCGTACGGTGGACACCGCTGGTGTTTCCCTGTAAAGATGAAACAACTGTATAGTGCTTCCTGGCCTCTCAGCACAAACTTTTATTTGCAAGCTAAAAATGCCTATTGAATTAACACATTGAATAAAACGTTTGCATAACTAATTACTTCTGTTTTTTAGGCCAATATGTACAGGTCATTTAACTGTCCGGAGCTGAAAGGGCGTTTCGACTCTGTCTCCTTGTTTGCTGCACTTTTCATTGGGTAACTGTAGACGGGTCGTTGTAGTCGCTCACACTTGGACTATCTTGGACAATAATAAACGTAGTTTTTTGTAAAATTTGCTTCGGAAGACTTCTCGTTCACTAAAGAAGTCCCGTGACAAGATTTAACTGGCTAGAATAAACCCCTCGAGGATAGGAGGCTTGTGCTTGGATTTGGCCCGGTGGTCATTTGAACGAAGCCTCTAATACGACTAAGCTATCTTGCACTATTTTAGAATACCATTTGATGATGTTACTTATAGCAGGTGTGCTGCATGAAAGTCATAGCTACTCGGTCCGAATGTTTGTCACCGAAAGAATTGAGGGGTTCTCCGAAGCACTTCATTTTTACGCCCATGTGTAAATATACTAGTTTAATAGAGGTCTCACCATTGTCGTTTTCTTTGAGGTTGTCGTTTCCATAAGTGTGTAAGTGGAACTCGAAGGAAGTGAATCCTGAAAAGAGTAAAAGTAGGGTTTAATTGTGAATAAATTGCTGTTGGTGCTACTACCTCTTTTGGTGATAGAGACAAACTGTACACTAGATTGCTTGACGATTCCACATATACGTCGAGTAAAGTGCCTGAAGAACTAAGAGTTGGACGAGGTTCCGTTCCACAACTAATTCAGTGTGAAGCTTATTTAGCGAATAACACAGTTAAGGCAAACATCATGCGAACCTATAAAATGACTGTCCGTCAAAAGTTCGGAGCAGCGATGCGTTCGGGATGGATGTGTGTGGTGTAATTAAAAGAAGCGCACTTACAACTGGTTGGGTCCCTGATTGTGTACTGCTTGCTATGGCGCCATCCGCTCCGAGGGACTGTGTATCCTGTGACAAATTGAAGTTCAACCTAGTTATTAACAGCTTATACAAATAGCTGAATTCTACAGTGCAAACTTCCTAGGTATCAAAATGCACCACATGGAGACTGGTGCTGGTATTTCAAAAGAATAATTTCAAAGCTTTGGTAGAAAGCCCTAACTATGCAAGTACTTGTGTGAAAGACCTATTTACTCAAGCAAAATTTGCTTGAAATTCTCCTTTGTCGCTACACATCGCGCAGTAGTAATGGAAGTTTTGGGGAGGCAGCGGGCTGAAATACAGCTCGAGGAGCCTGCTATTGAATTTTAATCACTGATTAGTTGGTTTACGTTGGAACAGTTCTTTACCGACCGTCGGCAGGGAGTTAATAAATGAAACGGTCACGTCTAGTCCCAGGCTACTCTAAGCAGTGTTGGGCATCGAATGCAATCGTTCAATGGTTGGCTGGTAGTTGGGCTCGATACCTTCTAAGAACAAGCCTTACGAGTCAGAAGTTACCCGATTTCTCAATGAAGCTCACAAGGAGACAATTATTAGAGATCTATGGAGACGAATAGAACGCAAATAATATTTGCACTAGTGTTTTGGGTAAAAATTATGAAAAACTTGCGTGTTTAGTTAACCGTAAAGCAGTCAAATTAGCATACACAAAAGATCGAAGAAAGAGTACCGAAGGGAAGGGTAGTTAGCTTCTCTCGAAATGGTTCCAGATCTTCGAAGAGGCAGCTGTGTTGTTGACTCGGACTTTCAAACCGCGATGGACAGTGTACATCTGGTTGTCTAACATAGGCCGCAATCGACCGACCCAAAGAGGATTATAGTACGCTTTCCCGCCAGCTGATTTCTCACACTTTTCAGTTCACGGTCATCATCGTAGGGCAGAACTTCACTGCGGTCAGGACTACAATCGGTTTTATCGAGCATGACAGAAGTGGATCCCGATACTTCAGTATGTTAAATGAAAGAAATTCGGTCAATGTACCACTATTATTTTTTTTTCACTCCCGTTTGAATTTCAGTGAGTGAATTTCCCACACACGATTCGCAAACACTAATCGCTGGGCTTGAAGTTGCTTCTGATTTTGCGCGCAGATCAATCTCAAAACATCTTTCGCGTCTTGATCGTGTATAAATGCCACACCTGATCGGCCTAAGCTGGCATTCCAAACCTCTACTGTTCCCTCCGTCCGTAAAAAATAATTTCACCCAACTCCAAATAGGAAAAAGCACAGGATGGAAGTATTTATACGATGGAAATATACTGACAATATTCTAAGATACATATTTTTCAACAAGACCACTTCACTGCCTCAAGTGGCTTCGAAACAGGAATAAGCATAGGTGGTTTTCAATGAAAGACTCAGCTGGAATTCTATCCACTATCCCGCAATGTGTTGATTGAAACTGTCATATTGTAGAGGTCGCCTTTTTTCTATCTGGGATGATAATTAGGTAACCGGCTTACTTTCCTCTACATGGTTCAACTCATGAATTTGTGTACTAACCGTTTCGCTGTTCTTGAGTCTCATCAGTTAATGTGGTCTCCGAATTTCTGTTAATTGCTTTCCGCACAGAAACACCAAAAAGATATACAAGAATAATACTCCCTCAAAAAGTTGCTATTATTAGGTAGCTCAACTGGGTGTACCTGGTGGCACGTGCAGTTTGGTGGAATTTCGTCCGGATGCAACTGTCGATCGGCCTAAAAATGGGGATGGAATAGTACCGGTCAATTTTTTGAATTTAGCTTGTGAGAAAAAGAACATGATATTTTGTGCATGAGTTTTTTGAAAAGTTTATCTTGAAAAACGGTTGCTAGTGCTCTAAAGAAAGAAGTAAGGAAGAGAAACCAAATAGATCATTTGTAGACACAAAAAATTATTCACAAACCAAATTAATGTATGGAAAGATTCAGGATAAATTTGACCGCGTCTCCGTTGTTTTTACGTTTGCCGACCAAATGTGCTCCGTGTCTTAGCCGGAAGGATTCTCAATATATCAGAGTATCTTCCCTCACGGTATAAAATTTGCCTTCATATCAAGAAAAAACTCGACAGTGTCGCCCCTAAACGCTAGAATTCTGCCTCCATAATCAAAAGGAATCTTGTATTCAAAATAGGTGCAAATTTGGACAAAGTTGCCTTCATATCAAGAAAAAACTCGACAGCGTCGCCCCTTAACGCTAGATTTCTGCCTCCATAATCAAAAGGAAGCTTGTGTGCAAAATAGGTGCAAATTTGGACAAATAAGCTCTATTTTTAGGTGTTCTGCAAATGGAAGTTGGAAACAACTATCAAGGGCAAGTGGCTGATATAGGGAGAAGTATTTGTTCACGAATAAAGTCTGTCTCATTGATATAGAACAAAAATTGTGAACGAAAAACCAGTGGAAACTTTTGGTGGTCCAACATTCACTGTTTAACGTGGCACTAAATACCGATCCACGTGGTAAAAAAACTTCCTGTCCATGTGGCCGAGACAAGGAAGACCCAACCATTTAAGCAAAAGCTTTAACTGTGAATCTGATTTGGCCTCAATTATTTGATGCTACATGACCATGCTAAATGACGGTAACTGTACGATGTTAGCTGGAAGTTTCTTACGACTTCACATTCACAGCAGATGAACTAAATTATAAAGTCTCTCCCTTCCTTAATCTACTAGTGTTTTGCTTTAGCAGCTTGGATTTACCTGCAGTCAGTTTTATCAGTCTGGCCCGGAAGAGATGGGCTTTCAGAAGAAAGCAGAAGTTAGCTGAAGTACGGTAATTGGTGGTGGCTGTTCTGCTACTGAAGATTCTGCAACGCACAGATCAATGTAGCGTTTTTTCTTTATCTTCTGACTTAGGCTTCGCTGCATGTGCCTCGGTTATGAATAAGATTAAATCCGAACCA
>NW_008751915.1:343789-345851 GCF_000715545.1 Opisthorchis viverrini | reverse complement strand
AAGAAAATGATAGCAACCGTAGTCCGCATTTAGTGAAACCTACTACTCTGATATTAGATAAGTAATGTCAGTGATGAATTTAGCTCCACAATATGACTGATTTGAAGTATTAGTCCCTAACGGCATTGTCCAACAAGCTTGGCACAGCTTTCAGCAGACGTAAGGTAGTCTGGAAACTGCTTTTTGAGTGAGTGCATCCATTTGCGTTCCTTGAGGTTCCATGATAGTGCAAACAAAAACCAAAATTACTTCAACAACAGCAAAGTATTGTACTCACTGACAACAGATGCTCCAATACGCCCTTATAGTCCCTGATGACGTTTTTCTTGGCAGAGAGTAATCCAAAAATAACAAACAACAACGGTGATGAGGAAGACACTTTAAGAGTGGACAATAGATGCGCACAATTTTTTCATTCCTATTTATATGCGGAGACAACCATGGTTGGGATTTAATCTTTTTCATAACCGAGGCACATGCAGCGAAGCCTGAGTTAGAAGATAAAGAAAAAACGCTACGTTGATCTTTGCGTTGCAGAATCTTCAGTAGCAGAACAGCCACCACCAATTACCGTACTTCAGCTAACTTCTGCTTTCTTCTGAAAGCCCATCTCTTCCGGGCCAGACTGATAAAACTGACTGCAGGTAAATCCAAGCTGCTAAAGCAAAACACTAGTAGATTAAGGGAAGGGAGAGATTTATAATTTAGTTCATCTGCTGTGAATGTGAAGTCGTAAGAAACTTCCAGCTAACATCGTACAGTTACCGTCATTTAGGCTGGTCATGTAGCATCAAATAATTGAGGCCAAATCAGATTCACAGTTAAAGCTTTTGCTTAAATGGTTGGGTCTTCCTTGTCTCGGCCACATGGACAGGAAGTTTTTTTACCACGTGGATCGGTATTTAGTGCCACGTTAAACAGTGAATGTTGGACCACCGAAAGTTTCCACTGGTTTTTCGTTCACGATTTTTGTTCTATATCAATGAGATAGACTTTATTCGTGAACAAATACTTCTCCCTATATCAGCCACTTGCCCTTGATAGTTGTTTCCAACTTCCATTTGCAGAACACCTAAAAATAGAGCTTCTTTGTCCAAATTTGCACCTATTTTGAATACAAGATTCCTTTTGATTATGGAGGCAGAATTCTAGCGTTTAGGGGCGACACTGTCGAGTTTTTTCTTGATATGAAGGCAAATTTTATACCGTGAGGGAAGATACTCTGATATATTGAGAATCCTTCCGGCTAAGACACGGAGCACATTTGGTCGGCAAACGTAAAAACAACGGAGACGCGGTCAAATTTATCCTGAATCTTTCCATACATTAATTTGGTTTGTGAATAATTTTTTGTGTCTACAAATGATCTATTTGGTTTCTCTTCCTTACTTCTTTCTTTAGAGCACTAGCAACCGTTTTTCAAGATAAACTTTTCAAAAAACTCATGCACAAAATATCATGTTCTTTTTCTCACAAGCTAAATTCAAAAAATTGACCGGTACTATTCCATCCCCATTTTTAGGCCGATCGACAGTTGCATCCGGACGAAATTCCACCAAACTGCACGTGCCACCAGGTACACCCAGTTGAGCTACCTAATAATAGCAACTTTTTGAGGGAGTATTATTCTTGTATATCTTTTTGGTGTTTCTGTGCGGAAAGCAATTAACAGAAATTCGGAGACCACATTAACTGATGAGACTCAAGAACAGCGAAACGGTTAGTACACAAATTCATGAGTTGAACCATGTAGAGGAAAGTAAGCCGGTTACCTAATTATCATCCCAGATAGAAAAAAGGCGACCTCTACAATATGACAGTTTCAATCAACACATTGCGGGATAGTGGATAGAATTCCAGCTGAGTCTTTCATTGAAAACCACCTATGCTTATTCCTGTTTCGAAGCCACTTGAGGCAGTGAAGTGGTCTTGTTGAAAAATATGTATCTTAGAATATTGTCAGTATATTTCCATCGTATAAATACTTCCATCCTGTGCTTTTTCCTATTTGGAGTTGGGTGAAATTATTTTTTACGGACGGAGGGAACAGTAGAGGTTTGGG
>NW_008751915.1:278688-340241 GCF_000715545.1 Opisthorchis viverrini | reverse complement strand
GCAGCTTGGATTTACCTGCAGTCAGTTTTATCAGTCTGGCCCGGAAGAGACAGGCTTTCAGAAGAACGCAGAAGTTAGCTGAAGTACGGTAATTGGTGGTGGCTGTTCTGCTACTGAAGATTCTGCAACGCACAGATCAATGTAGCGTTTTTTCTTTATCTTCTGACTTAGGCTTCGCTGCATGTGCCTCGGTTATGAATAAGATTAAATCCGAACCACGGTTGTCTCCACATATAAATTGGAATGACAAAATTGTGCGCATCTATTGTCCACTTTTAAAGTGTCTTCCTCCTCACCGTTGTTGTTTGTTATTTTTGGATTCCTCTCTGCCAAGAAAAACGTCGTCAGGGACTATAAGGGCGTATCGGAGCATCTGTTGTCAGTGAGTACAATACTTTGCTGTTGCCCAAGTAATTTTGGTTTTCGTTTGCATTATCATGGAACCTTGAGGAACGCAAATGGATGCACTCACTCAAAAAGCAGTTTCCAGACTACCTGACGTCTGCTGAAAGCTGTGCCAAGCTTGTTAGACAATGCCGCTAGGGACTAATACTGCAAATCAGTCATATTGTGGAGCTAAATTCATCACTGACATTACTTATCTAATATCAGAGTAGTAGGTTTCACTAAATGCGGACTACGGTTGCCACCATTTTCTTGTGGAGTGTAAGCTTGCCAGTTTTCTTTTGTTCATCTTCTTGTTTGTATGATGTTGAAGTCCTATCATTCATTCTTAGATGGCGTGAAATACCGACCCTGCCAATTTTTAATCAACGATCAGGGTTGTTTTTAAGCATGGATGGTTTTTTAATGGTATTCTGATTAGACAATTTGTTTTTTACTTTATGTTGATGTTACTGATTTAAATCAAACCACCTAGTTAATTATGCGAAAATATAAAAAAGAAATTCACTGTTTGGTTGTTGGTCAGTTTGCGATCTTTTCGGCGAACAGACCAGCAACCATGAAGGACACCCAAGCTTGATTTACTCAACATCTTCGGTTCGATGTGTTTATCGAAATCAAATGAAACCGGGCATTTGACTCACCGATGTACACTGACAGGAACTTCTAATTGCTTCAGGATCATCGGTCTGCCAGAATGACACATATCAGCAAAGTTATTTATGTAATATAATCGTTGATGAATAAACGGATTTTAAATCAGATCAAACGTGGGCCCCTACACAGGAATCTGATGATCTTAAGCTATGTACTTTGTCCATGGTTTTGTTTGGATTATGTGGGTGGATGCAAAATATCTGCCACAGAAGGCTTTCTTCCTATACGTAGACGTTTGGTTTGGGTTGGAGGGCGCTTCGGCCAACGGTCTCAGAATTGAATGCGAAGCCAGGTTGTAGCCAGTCTTAGAATCACTATAGCAGTCAACTCAAGTACTACACTCAAATTTGCTTCTATTTGTTCTAAAACCTGGTGTGCGATTCAAACCAGTACATTCAGATGGTCAACGGGATGGTCATGTGTGAAATCACGAATTTCAAGTATCACACATAAATCCCGAGAGGAATGTGCTTTAAGAACCAAACCAGCACATACATGAGGCCCTGTTTGAATCATTAGGCTCAGGTGCACAACGGTACAAAACGTCAAAGTTAGAAAGATATTACAAATTATTATATACCCTTCCCTTTCTCTGACCACCTTGAACAGTATCGCACTAAGCTTTGTCCTTTCTACTACTATGACGTTATCCATAATGCAAATTCTGATCACTCTCCTTTTTCCCTGTGTACGTAAAGTATTTTGAAGCTAATGAATAAACTTTCAACGGCTGATATGCGTACAATAAAGGAGAGTGACCATTTTAGCAAAGATAATAATTCCAATGGTGTAGTCCAAATGGTCACTGAGTTATGAAATTATACAAGATAAGAGCACTTGCTTTACGAATTTTCACCAAAACAAACGACATACTGACCTCTCCTTCGAAGAACTACTGCAGAATGTTTCTGTGCGTTGAAAATTAAAGCGGTCAAACTTCTGAGCAAATAAAACAAATCAAAGTTTCCTCCTTGAACAATAGGAATATGCATATTTATTTTGAATATAAACTCACCGTTCCGCATATGCACCGTCGCTTAAATTCCGGGGGTGTGAAGTACTATACAAACACGTTTAAAATAATGGAAAATTAATATGCTTGAAATTTATTCGGACAAAATTCTGGTACTTTAATTTCAACTGGCAACTGATTAACAACCTTCGTGCAAGTACTATGATTGCTTTGTTGGGCGGCACTAATGAATGTGCTACCCAAGCGTCTGCACTGGGCAGTTCCGTAAAACATCTCGATGAAATTCATTAAAAGAAAATGACTTAGGAACAAACAATGACTTGGTGATACTTGGCAGGTAACAGAGTTTGTCTTTTGCAACGCGATGGTTGTTTTAGCAAGAGTTGAAGAAACACAAAGAGCAAGTCTATTCGGACGGGAACGATCAGTTTGATACACTTTCATATCGTTTTCATAAGAAATGAAATCAAACTGGTTTTGTGGGTTTGTAGTGAGATGAAAATGACCAGTATTTTCATCTTTTCAGGAAATAGTAAACCAAGATAGAAGATAAAATAAGATGGATAGATAGAAGATAGAAGTTTTCTCATAAAAGAATCTCGTATACCCATTCAGGACGACTACGCTGGTTTTACTTCGTACATTTCATACATTAACATCACTGTAACGAATATCCGAGATCGCATCATTCAGCTGACTGTGGTACCCAATTTGCAAAGCCACCGTGATATTTCATTGCATGAATAAATGTCTTAAGTAAACATAACAAAAAATAATGTTGGTAAATAACAGAAAATAGTAGGCTTAAATATGATGAGAAGTCAGTACAGTTCAAAGTCTTCTATCTTGTGGATATGGTACCATCGAACTTAGTAGTTTAGTGTTTACACCAAATGGAGGCAATATCAAGCACACCCTCTGTGACTGCCTGTATAATCTAGTCTGCTAAAGTTAATTTTCCTTAAGGTAGGGAGATTATGGTGAAAACAGTCAAATCAATCAAAAATACCAATCATAAACACCTTTCTTGGTTGTTACTTTTATCCACTAATAGGCGAGGTCATCTTAAATCATTTGGTTTTACGTTCATTGATTTTCTCTGCACATTATATTCTAACTTCAAATTCAGTCAACACCAGACGTTAACAATACTTGATAAAGCATGCTGTTTCTGTGTGAAAAGCAATCCTGTTTTCTGGTCTATATCAAACAACTTCGGAAATGATTATATGAAGGGTTCCGATACCTTCTCAGTTCACTTTTGTCTAGCCGGTTAGTACTCCGTTGACTAATAACGTTTTCTTACGTTTGCAGTAAGCTTAACTGGTATAGATGAAGTTTCTACTTTTCTTAACTGTACAATCTGGGTACGTCCTGTAGCCCCTGCAAAACCTAAAACTAAACTGAAAATTTTTTGGTAAGGCAACTGTTTGACCAAAGCGAGTATGTTAGGAACCTTATCGACTAACCGCGTAATCCCAAACGCCCATTGGTCAGGTCCTTTTCACCACGCTATGAAACGGAGGCTCAATTTTTACTAGCTGTTTCTTATCGTGAGCCGCATCACTGGGTAGTCCGGCCAGTGACTGCAGGCCAGTATCCTTCTTTTTGCTTACATGGCTAGCACGCGTTCGCCCGGAATAGTCAAAAACAGAATATGCGTATGATTTACGTTATCTGGTGAGCAGTTTTCCTAAATCTGGTTCCACCTTGGTTATGCTTCAATCAGGACGCAATTAACACTACCCACGAGTCGGAAGACACTACTTGCCAACATTTCACGGTGAGCTACTGTTATTTTCTAGTCAAGCAGAAAAGTCAATAAATTGTGATAGTCTGATGATTGCTTCGCATCCATTTTAAGTATATATTTTCTTGCGTCTTTAATAACGCTTGCCTGTTGGCGTTACCCGTGGCGTCGAACAGTAATATCGCTGGGTCACAAGAGTCTACCATTACTAGAAATTATAGCGGTATTGCAAAAAGGGTTCAAGCTCACTTAACCGCTGAACCATAACTAAGGTTTTTATGTGCACGGGAAACACTGCCCCTTTTTATACGTTCAATTGTAAATGTATACTGAACGATGAGATCGCGCTAGCGCGAAATAAACGTCTATCAGAGTCCCGTAAAACAAGTAGTTAAACGAAGATTAAGTGAAATCGAGAGAGGGCTGGCCAAGAAATACCGATGACGTGTCCACTCTACTCACTGGATAGCTGCCGAAAATTTGTGGTTTCTCATCAGGCATCCACCGGAATATGAAATAATTCATACCTGCTAATCGAATAACTTTGGCATATAAAATCCTAAACTCGCTACGTAGCTCGCTTAGTTATTTCATGTTAGTAGAAACAAATAAATTGAATCTGCGTATGTGCTCCTGTTATTGTAATTCATTGTTGTGAGGACTCGCAATACCCAGCCGAATAAATGCTCAGCACTCACGGCATGACATTGACACTCCGCTGGAAATTTTTCAGGATGACGTTCTCGATCAGACTGAAAAACAATAGGAAAGAAACCATGGTCTTAGAACACGCTGGAGAAAGATTATCCAACCAAATGTGTATGCGTGTTTTACAGCGCAAGGCTACCTTCGCAGTTAGAAAGCGCGTTTTCGGTTGTGCAACGGGTACTTCCATAGAATAATGTGTCCAGCACCAGAAGCTGCGTTGGGTGGGACATGTGTTACGTATGCCGAACCATCATTTGCCGAAGAGAGTGCTGTTTTCCATGCCTAATTCAGATTGGCATAAACAGAGAGGTGGCCAATCCTTGACTTGGCAGAGGAGTATGAAGGAGATCACGAAACGCTTGGGTGCTGTCGGTGCTACTCACATTCCAGAATGGGAACCGCGTGATCCCCACTGTGCCTGGTTGGAGACAATACAAGATATGGCTGCCAACCGATGTCAGTGGCCTTCTTGTTGTCAGTTTCAATCCTAATCGCCTGAGTGAATGTCTGGAGGTATATGCTCATCGGAATAATTGTGATAAGCTTGAACCAAGTCCCTCTCCCGTTCACCTTAACTCTTTACAATAAGGCTTTCAAACAAATAAATAATGGTTGTATTTCAGCGAAGCGTCGTTGTTGAACACTGACGTCATGCTGCCGATGATGATGACCTTCGCAATTTCAAGAAAGTCTGTTCAGCGATAGCTCTCGGGATATAATTGAATGATAAGCTGTATAGTTACAATCTAGAGTTACTTGTCATCAATTTTGTGCACAGGAGATAAAAAATAACTTTTACTGGTGGCTACATTTCACGTCAATAACTACATCATCTTACGCTACCATTCACTGGGCTTGTGACGCCAATTTTCACTGCTTGCTTTTCAAAACTTTTGATGATATGAACCATTATGCTCAAATGCTTTGGGCACGCAAAGGTTTGAAAAAAATGCAGATGAGGGTAAATGGATAAGCCAAAATTCAGTCAACTCTAGTTTTTTTTCAGATTTTGGGTAATAGAATAGCGTTTAACCAGTTGTATTAGTCATCGGAGATTCAAGATAAGAAAATACCTTCAAAATTATGTAAAACTTGTGTCACGTGATCACAATCTATGTTTCCTGCAATATAAAACTTACCAGGGTGCATCCACAGGGCTCAGAATTTACCAGAGCTTCCATGGGAATGCCAGCTTGCTGTAGAAGATAAAATGAGGGACAAACTAGTAACCCATTGTATAATTGGTTGATTTCTATCAGATTCTCGTTTAACCTGCTGACTTGCAAAATCTGATTTTGAGTAGTTAATCACCGAGAGACGACACTGTCACTGCATTGTATCACCGTGACTGCTCAAAATGACTAAATTGCCTGGTACGTACGGAAGCATTTCCGCAGAGTGATTGACTATTTTACTATGATCATTGGTCCGGCTGACCAATGGATTTTAGCAATTCCGCTGTGAGCAGTATCCGAGCTTACCGCACTTCTTACTCCCACAGTTTAAAACAATATCTACGGACACTTTGTTGCTTGCACTTGATTTATCAGAATATTTCAGTGCGCTTTCGCTTAACTCAGTGAGTTTTCTGAAACTTGCAAACGCGTGAGTTGCAGTTTTCTTTAAGGATTCGCCTATTGTAAGGGCGGTTGTACTAATTTATTTAGTTAAGAGTGAAGTTAAGCAACTGTGTCAAAATGTCAACTTTGTTATTGTTTTGTCTTCACATTACAAATCACGTCATTTCGGTGCCTAGCTTACGGTCCATCTGAATTACATTTTGGAATACCATGAACTCAGCAACTTACATCTGACCAAACACCAGAGTTGAAGCAAGGCATCACATCTAGCCTACAAGTTCCCGTTATTTATACAATCATTTATCCAGTCAAGAACCAATATCGTTTATCACAATTTACGTTACATAAAGCTAGCACCTCTCTAGACGTCATTTTTAATCTTGTTTTCGAAAACCTTGATATTGTCTGGTAGTCTTTGTCTACAAATCCAGCTTAGTTTGTTCAGACGCAATACGCTACTCATAAGGTTGCTGAAAACTCCGACAGCCCACGACCGATTTTACTCAATTTGGGACTCATCGTGTAAGTACGGTCTCAGAGTTTCCGTCAAGTCTATGCACTACTTGAACCCTAATTGCACGAAATTAGCGATATACACTCAATTGCGTACTAACATGTACACTCACTCATGACTCACTCATGTACGTGTTACCCAAAAAACGCAGACATATAAATGATATTAAATACATCAGTTTTCAAAAACAAAACGTTATAAATGATCAGAACTGTCCATCTTAGGCACATGGACATGATACACTGTAAAATAATAAGGACTTTAAATTAAATTTTATACACACAGTAAGTTTGCTGCCATCTTGATGTAATAACTGAAATATTACTGGTTGATACAGTAGTCAAGGGACGAAAGATCTCCATTTCTAAACTGTTTAGACAATGGTTTCTGCTAAACCTTTTGACCGATTTTATTATTTTTTCCATCGTACAGCTTCCAGTTAGCAGTAAAAATAACACCATTGCATGTACTTTCATTAATCGTGTGCTGGTGAGGTTCAGTCGTCTGATGATGAAACTTTTTCTGGTTTTTAAAATTTCGTCCAATATGTGAAGCAAGCCTACGTTACAAAGCAGAGGCGTTTTATTTTACTGGGAAGCATCTTCATCATGCACCTTCTGATAACCCGGAAACCCCCCAAACCTCAACCTCCTGGGTAGTGGACTGGATAATTGAACGCTCAATCACGAGTGGCCAGTTTTGAAGGTAACCGCACAGCTTGGCGCAGCAATCAACAATAATCTGATTAATAACCCATAATCACACCCAAACCACCAGTTTAATGTATCACCATATGGATTGATTAAAAGTCTGCTTGAAGTTAGTTTGACTTTTCTGTTAAACAATCCAGTTTGTCGGTATTAGAAAAAAAGTTTATCACTGTAGCCCCTTTCCGGCAAGCGTTTGCGAAGGGGATTTAATATAATGTTGCATTATTTAAAAGACTCTGGGTATTCGGTAAATACCAGAAGGAAGACTGACAAAGTCAAAAGCTCAAAGTCGGTGTTTATGCTCATTCTACATATGCTTTACCAACAGCGGAAGTGTTCGGAAGGACTATGCAATCCACCAACGTTCAGTGACACAGTGTACTTACCAAATAACCAGAATTAACATGAAACTGTCGGTCAGTAACGTGACAACTGAGACGGTCTTTCGTTAAAGACAGTACACGCTTCAATTTTTTGAACTAAAAAGTTGAGAAAAGATAAGTTTATGAAGAATAGATATCTCAGATACGAACATGTTTTTAATTCAAGGTGCTTTCAGTCTATTTATACAAAAGCTCACTAAATACTCGTAACGAGACGATGAAAGGACATGATTACGTTGTTCCATCTGCCTAAACAACGCACAATCGCGTAAAGAGGCAACATTAAACAACATACAAAGTTTAATAGATAATAAAATGTTGTAAACAGGTTCTAAAAAACTATCTTTGAGATATAAGATGACAGCCAGAAATCAAGAAAGCCCCTATAATCGTTAAACTGGCAAGGAAGTGAGGTGTGAGGTATATACTGGTAATACTGTTGTTCTTGGGTGTTGTGTTGCACTGAACAGCCTTGCTATTTGAACTCTGGCGTGTCTTGCTAAATAGTACTACAATGATAGTGTTTACCAAAAGCGTTCAGTTCAATTCCAAAAAGCCCAATGTACCGTTTGAAAAGTTTTGATTCTTTGATTTTCATTGTCTATAACAGAATCTTGTGTTATTTTAGCCTAATGAAGGGACGGTAAACTCAGATGTTGCGAGGATGATAAACCGCTTTGCCCAAAACGTTTTTCAGTTTCATGAGTTCATTTAAATATTTCGGGAAGAATATAAAACAACTCATATACTTGCCCCTCAAAAGGTCTAGTAATAATTAACAAAATTTAAAAGTTAACCTGAATATGAAAGACTAGACTGAACAGAAACATGCGGCGCGACAGAGATTTTGAGTCACTGAATGATTCCAAAAGGAAGAAAGGCGAAGCATTCACATAAAAAAGAGACAGGGATATTATCAGAAAAAACTTTTGTTTTTTAATTATTTTTGAGGCAAATGAACGCGATCTCACTCACTTCGCATGTGCAATCAGTTTTTGGTTTCTAAAATAATTGTCAACAGATAAATGGATAAAATCAGATTTGTATGTATGGTGCTTGCATATCATAGGAAATACATAAGGGTTGGAAAGAAATGGTGTCCGAACTATCAGTGCAAAATTCAAATGGCCCATGGTAAAAACATTTGCATTGTTCAGTTTACTCATTAAAATCAAGGAGAATTAGTAGCAAGGCAGATGAGTAGCAAATAGATGTATTATATATTTGGTTTCTTTGCATAGCAGTATGCAAGCGAGACAGATTAGATTTTGTACTCATAGCATTTGACCTTCTCTACAACCAAGATTTGGCAGTTTTCACTAACTTCATATTGTAATTTCACTGCTGTTAGTCGTGCGTTATATCATATGCACTAGCTAAAGACTAACTAAAGACTAGACTAAAGACTAAAGACTGCAAAGTTGAAGACTAATGTACCCCCGGTAGTAATATCCTTTGACGGAAAAGAATTTTATGAGTCTCTTAATCTCTGACTGCTGTTATCAGTACGTAAACCAAATAGGCTCGTTTCTATTTGTAGATTCTCTTCTTCTGTGAACAGAACATTAAGAACACAAGGTTAAAAGAAACAGCCAGGAAACAGAATATACTAGACACACTGCGTTATCACAAAATTATGCAATTTTTGAGGAGACGATTTTTAAATTTTTTTAGTTGCAGTGCTTTAGAGTAACCTAATGAAAAACATGGTCCTCTCGATGTGGGAACAACGTTTAGCAAACCTGTAAACCACATTTGCAAATGTTTTTGGAAAAATCAGTCTTCCCAAATGCACCCCTCCCAAGGGCACTCAATCAACAACCTCATTCATTTGTAGCCCCAGTTTTTACGTTGTTCTCGAAAATTCTCTCCGCTTGTGAGGAAGAGACTTTTATATTCCACTCAGAACTATATCGCTTGCTATGTTTGCACAGAGCGTGATCGGAATGAACGTAATCATGTCCTGATATGGCCATAAATTCTTCATGGTCTTTTAAAAGTAAGCGCTCTTGAGTTATGCAACTAATGCTAATCTGACAGAAAAAAACTGTGAAAAAGTTACTCCCCCACTTTACGTTAGTAGTTGACTTGTTACGTAATTATTTACATAGTGGAGAATATACTTGGTTCGTCAACTTATGGAAATAAAGCAAATTGCTATCCTTATTTTAAGAACAGGGTTGTTTGTTTGAGATCTTCCTTGTATAGGTATGCGGTGGAAATATTCCCGGTTATGTATTGTGTGGTCGTGTAATCCTACGAAATTCATCGAATCTCAGATGAAAAATCCTCAATGGGCATAACAGAACCGTTAGTTTTACAAAATGCCAGAGCTATGGCCTACAGAGCAAATTGTACATACGGACGACATCTTTTAGGATAAAACTTCTTAGTGCGCCCGCTGACACACATGACAACACAGTGGCACAGATAAGAGAATCCGAAAGAAATCGCGTGAAAATAAACGTACCTCGGGAGAGGAAATTTCCTGTGGGAGTGTTTTTACACGCTGTGATAAGCGAAGGACACAAACATTTATTGCTAGTGGCGACAAATACGATCATTCACATCTATAAGGCGTGCTTTTGTTTTGCAGTGTTCTGTTATGCAATGAAGCCCGCGGTGACAGTGAAACTAAGTTAACTCAAACCAGTACAATTATGGGGCAAAATAAACCAAAGTACTCCAAAATTTGACATTTTCTTGTCTTTAATATCATTGGACTGGAAGCGCGCTAGATAATCGTGATTTGTTTGAATGCTTTAGATTTCTTTGATTCGGCGTTCCATCGTGACGAGACTGCACGCGTAATACACAGATTTTAACTCTGTCAAAGAAATAGAGGTAACCTCATAACTTGGATTACTTTACAGTGCTTAAACTAGAGAGGAAATTTGTGCTCATCCAAAGAGTTTTCTATCCCAACCACTTTCTAAAAAATCGGACCATTGATGAATCCTTGAGTTATTTAATAGAAAGTGTAAATTTGTGGTACCCTTTCTGGAAGCGGGACACAGGTGTGATAAAAGGTAATGATTGTCCCTTATCTTCATATATTACTCCACTCTAAATGTTATGAGAACTATTTGCGATAAGGATCAAATTGAGCGGCGCAAGTTGGGAAAACAAAAATGTTTGGTAAATGTTATGAAACTTAGGAGCTTATGACCCAGAGAGTAAGACAGCCTCGTTGGAGTCAACAGATGCGTCGTAAACAGTAATGGAAAGTGGAAGCTATGATTACCTAAACTGGGCTGTGGGAAGCAAGAAATCATTAGTCTAAAAATTTGACACCACGATTTCGCCTTTAGTTGAACAGAAGGATGTAGTGTTTGTCAGAAAACCAAAAAAATCCTGTAGGGTCGCCCCAGAGACAAAGTGATTCAAACCACATACTACCCTATCAATCTTACCAAACGACTGTTCGAGATATACAGTGGATGAAGTTTCACCTAGAGGCATACCTTATATTGAGTTGGTAGATCATCAAAAAGTCTGCAGATCAAAAAGTCAATATTTATAACCACTCAAAATATCTGTATCTGACAAAAGCATCAAGATCCGAAAATTTGCTGGCGTTTTCTCTGACGGATATCTCCGAACCGTTCGACAAGTCGTCTAAAAGCCTATGAAATCAGTTCGTTTAAACGCCGCAACAGGCAGGGCACACACCACCCATGATCATCAGAAGTTGTACGAGATAAAATTAGCGGTTCCTCGGACAAAAACGGGAAGGCCTCCGTAAATGAGAAAATATCTGCTAAAGAATTTAGGCCTGATAAATGAGTTATAGAAGATAAATTCTGCAACTCATGCAATGAATGTGGACAGCAAGGATAACCAACACCACCATGAGTATGGCCAACTGATACACCTGTCTGGAATGAAAGAACCTCAACAGAAAAACGATAGCCGTCGAGCCAACCTACATTGTAGTGAAAGTGCCGCAAGATTGTGTTATGTCATGTTTCTTAATGCAATGCGAATGGAAATGTTTTCACATTCGGACAATACTCTTCGTGGCTGGTATCTCACCAATGATCGCTATTCACTTCAAACGTCTTTCTATCCGAGCATGGGACGAAGGAGCTTATATTGCCTTAAACTCGAATGGCACACCAAGAAACGTAAGTATAATGTCTAACCATAATTTTTCCGTCTGCACTTAGGTATGAAGAATTGTGCCGTACCTTTTATCGCTGGAGACACATCCCACTTGGGAACTCAGCGTTTCCCGATATCTGAATACAAGCCATTCATTCGTGAACAAATTAAAAACTTACGAGCGCCCAGCAATTTATAGAGGAGCTCACTCCATATATTTATCAGTAAGTGAAAAAGGATTTGTGGAGCACCTTTAAATACAGTGCTAGTTGCTGACTGATGAGTCCCAACAGAGGATTGTGATTTGTTTTTTGCCGTAATTGCTCTCAACATAAATAGAGTTTACGTCGTAGCAATGAATCAGCCATCCAAGTCTATGCATTTATTTTATCACGTTTATTCGCAAGAGTTCAGCAGACAAATCTGTATAGAATTCTAGTCATGGGATTGGAAGGTAGAAATGTTTCAGTCTAGGAAAATAGTGTGCAAATTAGACCAGCGACACATTTTCTGCGAATGTCAGTCATTCTAACTGAGTCAGATATGTAACTCAAGGCAATTCTACGGTTACAAGTGGCTTGGATGGTAGACAAGCGAGAAGCGGCCATCTGAAGTTTTTCTGTGAATCGAGGGGTTGGAAATCGACGAATTTAACTTGATTCTAGCTTTCTGACGTATTCGAGGCAGAGTTATACCTTACTGAGTTCATACTATCACAGAATATTAAGAAGTTTTTCTAACTATCAGTGAAACCTAGTACAGTTTACACTGACCTTAAAACGGATGGCATTTTGTGATTTTTGCCGCATAAACATGGTTACCAAAGCACGCTGACCACGTACAATTATTTGTTTACAACCAAGTTCGGTTATGTTCCTATTTGTTTACTAATGACAACCTCTTATTCCTTCGCTCAAATTTGTATCTACTTACAGAGCTCATGTTAGTGTAACTTACCACGTGACAAACGCAATTGGATGAAATTTCTTCCGGATGAAGTTCCAAATCCTCCTGCAAAACGCAGAAGCGATGGGCAAAATACCACAACGTGCATTTTTACAATATACATTACTACTCTGATGGTTCAAGCATTAAACAGGATACCGATAGATCTCCAACGACATGTCCGAATTGCAATTAATGGAACTACTAGGAGACAAATAGTGATTTAGCAACAAACCAGTCCAGTTGCTTATCCAGCTTACCGGTGTGCACGGACATAAGTTGCCATTTACTTCTGACTTGACAGCGTCATCGGACTTCTGTAAAAATACACAAGAGAGCTGCACTAGTTTGTTGTTCCTCCCACTGAGTGCACAACAGTAAGGTCTCGGACTTAACACCAAATCATACCCAAACTATTGAAGTCAGGTTTACAGTAAAAATTTTTTCTGATAACATGGGCTGTGTTTGAGCATTGTTTGAAAACATTTGAGTTTTCGATAAAGTGGTTGCGCTTCACGAAATGGTCCGCACTCTCATTAGTACTGATCTGAAGCTCGCGACCATTGTTATTGTTGTGGTGTAATAATCAGATCAGGAACAACAAGCTACTGTATTTTCTAGAATAAGAGATTCCTATCACGTCGGCATGTTTTATTTAACTAATTTGGCCAATCATAATACATTCGTGAAGCTAATGATGAAAGCTGTTAACCGAACAAAACCATGCGATCCACGGACAATGATATGTACATACGTTCAAAATATTAGAAATATGTATAGGTATTTGAAGCATGGGCTCAACTAGCTGCTGATCTGTCATCGAGTTTGGCAAGTAAACTGCAGAATTTCGTCACAAAAATTGGAGGCATTTTTGTAAGCGAATGGGTGGATATCTTTCCCTCCTTTTTCATCATTGATGTCATCATCGTCGCCATCATCCTTAAGAGGATATTACTGTCGAGGCATTTATACTGGGCTCCCATATAATCATAGCTTATTCGAAAGCCTTATTACGAAGTAAATAAAAGTAGGTGAGAAAGAGATTTGGGTCCAGCTAACCACAACCATTTCGAGGTGCCAACATGTCCAGACACTCGTTCAGATGTTGAACAGAAGCATGCACACCGGGATCACACGCGGGCAGTCTTTTTAAATAGTTTTTGAAGCGTGTTTTACGTGACTGACCAGTTGGAGAAAAGCTTTTTCAAGTTTGCTAGTTTGTTTGTGAATTATATTGCGTTATGCCTTCGATTGCTTTGTTTGGCCACCAGGATGCCTTCTATTTCCGGTAGTTTTAGTCACTTGTTTTGAATGACCGATAGTAAATTCGCATTACTTTATTATCTGACTTCAGCTAATTTTACTGCCTAACTGCCCCTTCTGATTCATCCCTATATGCGCTAGTGACCTTGCATCTACCGGTCAACTGAAGGCCATAAATTCTGTCCTTCGTTTTACTTGCTGGTGGCACATTCCAACACAATATATTTTTCCGTTTGAATAGGAATTTTCAACCCACCCAATGCACCTTTCGGTTTTCATAAGTTATGATTTTGAGAATTCTGGGAATATTTTGTCCGTGAGGACTGATAACTTTGGGCCATTTCAAAAAGCTTGTTGATAATTTCTCCAGTAGGATGACGTTGTTTGATAAATGTACATTCTTTTATTGGCTGTTCAACCGGCAAGCAAGTGGAAGTACCCCGTTTGAGTGTGTTCCTCTAGGACTTTCTGCACAGAAAGAATGGAAAACTGGTTGTGATTTATGGTGGTAATATTGCGTTAATGCATCCCAATGGTAAACTTTCTTCTGGTTTGTTCCATGTATCGTTCGTCGTAATGCTTTCATTGAACTCTGCCAAGAGCACTATTCTCCTTTATTAAGTCAGACTATTCTCCTCACTTTGATGGTGCCCCCGCAGTGTTGGCTGATTTTGAGGCCATCTTTGTATTGTGGTGTCCAGAACGATTCGCAATCATTAAAGCAGTAAAGTAAGGAATGCCATTTGTCCACCCTAGCTGTGTGCTTTTTGGTTGTGGAATAAATTGGGTATCAATTTCTACGAAGTATGTCGTCCTGAATCCGTGTTTCCTTAGCCGTAGACGCCCTAATCTTTCAGCACGTCTCATTCCGCATCAGCTGTCGGGATGATGTTTTGGTTCTAACACTTTGGACGGTTGCGTGATCCTTCAAAATGTGGCTGGTCTAAGTACATTTCCGTAGGTCTAGGTTTCCAGCTGTACGTTTAATAAAACATTGAGACGTACATATGAAAATGTCAGTTCCCTTTATTGTGAAATGGATATTTTCAAACTTGTTGGTTGGCCTTCTGTCTACATTCTGGTGTTCCTGATTATATTTGAAGTGCGTTTGCAAAGCAGATTTGCACTTTAGGGTTTACACCGGCAAAACGTTTCACTCCGGGTTACGTATGGCGGATTCCGCAATAAATCACTGAATTGGATCTCGCACTAGTGATCCTCATAGTTGTTTACGTCTTCCGTTGGACTCAAAATATCTTGGCTCGCATTCATTGAGTAAATGATGAGTGATCGTGAGGTCGATTAAAACGAGGCCATTATTTTGTCCCGGTCGAATATTACATTCCTCAGTTTCTCCAAAAATAATCATGAATAGTTGACTGTCGACTGCGTTTTTCTTCAGGAATTATTGGCTGAAAATATCGTGGGCGAAATCCAGAGCACACACACACGCAGAAGTTCGAATATGACGTAATTGATTAGAAGAAATTAGAGCTTAGAGCTCGTGATTGTTATTAGGATGGGTAAACTGCCTGTTTGATTCCTGAAAGGTGTCTTGTTCTGTTTTAGGAAATGGCAATTAAATTCGTATGTACTATATGGGCCAGGGGACTCAGCGGTTAGAGCACGGATTTACTGACTCAAAGGTCCGTGGTTTGAACCCGGACTCTGCATCTCGACTTCTGTCGTCACCTGGACAACCTGGCAGTGTGCTTATTTCGGGTGGCATAGCAGCTTGGCACCAAACAAGTGTTTCAGCTGAACGATTTTTATATGCGCTAAATTAAATAATAATGTAACACAGCCCTGAGGACTGAATAGGTCTCAGAAGCTGTTATTTAGATATTCACACCGCCTTGACAACGAAGCCTTATTTCTAATAATATAAATACCCAAGTGTTGCGCTTGAGGAAAATTCACAAAAAGTTTTCAAAATTCAACAATTAACAAAATGAATAGAGATTCGCATTTATCACCAGTATACAATGGTCGACTGCGATAGCATCACTGAGGATACCAGCCATTGGTGCAAACATACTGTAACACTTAACCCTGTTTCTGTTTTAAACCACTGTCTAAAATAGCCTTTTCTCGTTCTTCTCCAACTGTTTAGATTGATTTGAGCACTGTAGTCTTTCTATAATAATGTCTGGTATCCTGAAAATAAGCGTTTCCAATTTTTTGACATCCACTGTTCATCACACTCTCAGGGAACTATTCGTAGTCGATCTCCTAGTAAATGATGACTATATGACGTGTAATGATGTAGTAACATGTGTTCCACGACTAGGCACTTCGGGTCTCTTTGTCTGAAAAGGGGCTTGTCCGTTGAGCCATGGCGCCACATAATGTGACTCACATACATGGGCTTTATCGTCCTAAACGACAATTCTCTGGTAAACGAACTATGAACTACACATCACAATGCAACATACAGGACGAGCATAAAATCAGAGTGTGCTGCGAGATAGATTCACTTAAATGAAAGGAAAACTAATGCAACGCTACTCTGTTCTTCCTGGTGAGATGTCTTGTGTGTGCAACAACCGATGACCGGTTTGCTCGTTTAGGAGTTTGGTTGAAGCCTATTTTGTTTATCCCCAACGTTGGCATTTGCATGGAGTAACCAAAAGTCGTAGTATAACAGAAATTGTATTGAAATTAGTCAGCCGAATGAAAGTTGCGGATAAACATAAAAGAGTAAAGAGTTATTACTACAGCGCTTTTTCTGCTGAAAACGAAAGCGTTTAGAGTATTTGCTTCATGCTCACTTTAAATGAAGTCAAAAAAATATTTTAGCTGATGGTGACACTTGTGTTGGTCATTATTGTTCACCTCGCCTGGATCAATTAGATTATCTATATTATGGTTGCTTTGTTTCTGATGAAAGTCGCCTACAATGCGCATATCAACGCTCTTAACATCGTACCGCTCCGTCAATAATCAGGTCAATGAACAAGGTAGGTTCGCTTAGGGTCTTCATTTTAGCAGTGACTGTTACTTATCTGCTCATTGTAACACGAATTTCTCCTAAGCAGTAATTCTTCAGCGCCACTCAGTGTGACGTAAATCCTCTTTGCATTTTGCAGTTTATCTACACCAAATATTGACGAACGAAACCTCCCATATTAATGTTGTCATCTGGGATAAAAGCTGCTTTCATGATTTCCGAAAATGTGCTTTTTGTACACTTAGGATTCCCCGCTGCGTACACTTGGTATATGGTTTCACTGGAAAACTTGATACTTTAAGTGACTGTTCTTATCTGCTCATTGTAACACGAATTTCTCCTAAGCAGTAATTCTTCAGCGCCACTCAGTGTGACGTAAATCCTCTTTGCATTTTGCAGTTTATCTACACCAAATATTGACGAACGAAACCTCCCATATTAATGTTGTCATCTGGGATAAAAGCTGCTTTCATGATTTCCGAAAATGTGCTTTTTGTACACTTAGGATTCCCCGCTGCGTACACTTGGTATATGGTTTCACTGGAAAACTTGATACTTTAAAAGCCGTAATCAGAAATAATAAGAAGCGATTTAAAAGGCATCATTTTAGATTGAACCACTCTCATTACGTAAGGTATAATCGCCATTCAGGCACTTATGTAGGCTGGGAAGGCTTCTTTAACCATCTGCGTTATTGTGGTTCCAAAGTTACCCTTCACAGTTTACTAGCATAGGGTAATTTAATCAACAGAATCGGATCAGGCCAAACAGATGACTGGTGGCTTCAATCAAATACGTTGTCATTATGAACACATACATAGTAGTTTGATGGCTTAACACTTCCCATGAATTTCGTAAAAAAGCCGGGCAGTAGGTACGGCGCACAAGTGTGATCTCAGGTGACAACACTCGGCATGACCTGGGTAACGAAATTTATACGTTTTGTACAGGGATAACCCAGATGGAAGTGCGTGTGACAGGAATGGCATCTTGGAGCTATGCTCTCAGCAGTACAAGTTAATCTCCTATACTCATTATGAACTATCAGTGGCATGGAAAGCGGCTACATTTTGACTCGTTTATAACAACACTAATTCAATATTCGCTCATCAGAGGAAAAAGTGATTTATCTTGCAAAAACTCCCTTAATGCGGTGTGTACAAACTCTTACTTGGCCGCAAGTGCAGCGAACATGTTGTTTCTTTGAAGATTCCTGAAAGAGAGATTTGATGACATAGGTTAAAAAGTGCAGTCGTGTAGCAGTAAATTGACATATCTCCCTAGCGTCGCGTGTGTCGCGATCACTGGCATATCTCACAGTATTAAAAAACTAGCCTCTAAATAAAATCACATAGAGCGTACAAAATTATGATTAAATTTTGATTGCAATGTGCTTGAAATAACAAAAACCTGTGAAAAAGAATCCGGGTCTTAACCAATATTGCAGTCAAGAGTCTAGGTCTTAACGACTATCGCAGTCAGAAATCTGGCTTCTAACTGAAGATTAATTTTGTCATAGTTCCGTACAGAAAGTGGCCGTTTTGCTTCGCTACGATCTGAATGCGACATCTGGCCTCAATCCATTAGGCGTTAGTCAAGAACGTATACAGTATAACGCTGAAGTCTTTAACTTTGAATATCGCTCCGTTGATGATGCGCCCAGTATTTGTCGTCAGCAACAGTGATCCAATTATGGGTCGCAAGCTGTTTGAAACGATGAATATGACTCATCTAAATGGGAATACCTGTTCAGACTAAGTTAATCACACACGTAGTCACTGAGGAGTGTCAAATTTTCTCCATATGTAAAACAACAAATGCATGCAGGCTTCTTACTTACTAGTTCAAAAAAGGACGGGCTTGTCTTCGAAGACCGTGAGAAATTCGGTGCGCAGATACATTGATCCTTCAGAACAAGAGATCAAACTTTTATTTTGATACGAACAAATCTGATTTGGCCAATAGGTATGTATGCATATGTCCATACTGCTGGGCAAAAAATAGTGACTAAATCTAACGAAGTATTAGGAGTCTCTCTCTTCTTTAATTAAGCTCCATACGCGCAAGCTGCCGTGCCTTGGGTACGCGCAAACTGCCGTGCCTTGGGTGCTCGAGTAATCTAATTTTTCTCTGGATGATACCCACCCGATTGTGCGCATACGTGCGTAATTTGTTTTCGTCCTCTTTTGCGCTTAACTGCCCACTGCTGCCGATGCTCTTGTAGAAGTCTCTTTTAAATAACAAACAATGTAAGCCACAGTTCACTTGTTTAAAACTGTATATGTTTAAGTATCTCATCATATCGACGTTTGTTGAAAGTGAAAGTTTCCATGAAGTAGAACGCCGCTGCACTGAGTGGATAAATTCGAGTGTAATATCCAGTTCTATTTCACTTTATTATTTTTGAAAGCTTCGCCTGCAGATTCTGCGTATCATGAGAAAAAACGGGTTTTTTGGTATTTTCGTAATGCTTAGACAATAGGTTTTGCGATCATACGTTAGAAATTCAATCTAGATTTAAGAGTGGATGGAAAGTATATATCGGTCATAGGCATCGGTAATATTGGGGTTACCGAAGTCATCCGCTAATTGCCATCATAATGAGATAATATGCTCATAGAAATTTCTGACCACTGTGCTTTATTTTATCCAAGGGCTGACAAAAGTGCCTTAGTAGTTCAAAAATGCATGCAGTATGATGTTGAGGTAAACAGACTCAAAGTGCTGTGGTAAACAGAACAAGTTGTTTGATGTGTGAAGCGCGAGAAAGGAAGGCTAATCATCATGACCGGAATCGATCGATACAAACGGGGACATCTAATTGACGAAGGGAATTGCCTAGATCAAGATTTTAAATTAATTAAGAAACCCACACGAGACCTTGTTTGGTGACCATGCGAAGCAGCCTCTAGCGTGTGCCATTTACTTCAATTTGTTATCGCCCATTTCATACAGGTCAGCAGTCAGTCTGCTCCAGGTACTTCTGCGGGATTACAAGCGTCAGTAGTTGCATGTGTGTGTCTGGGAACTAAAGTCAGAACTTATTAGTTCCCGCAGTGTATTTCTACTAAACTATCCCATTCAACCGATGAAAGCCATATGCTTCCGTCAGTTTTATTTTTCGCCGAATCCTCCTTCAGTCACTAATTGTCTCCAGATATTCAAACCACTAACTTAGTTTCATCAGAAGGCATTGATTTTTTTAACAGGAAGAGGGCTGTTGCTTGGAGCTAGAAAACCTGGGGTGCTCAAGAGTTACATGCTATGGTCGCTGTGAAAGTGACCTAGTAGAAAATATATACAACAATATATCAAAAATCGTTTTCATCAGTCGATGATTGATTTTCACCGAATACAACAGTTCCTATTTGGGCGCCTCACGGGGATATAAAAATCTCGAGGTGCTTTGTCTAAGATCCTTTTACATACACAAATTTTCTGGATTAGGCTTGATTCTGCGGAGTTACATAAGGAACAGTAAAGAAGAAGAACCGTGGCGGAAGACAAGGCAGACCTGTCCAGTGATCCCAAGAAGTTCATCTACCGAAAAGCTCACACGGCTCATTACAACGGTTCCGACAGAATAGTGCGCGCAGATGTCACCAAAGGAACATAACCGGATAAGTCCGTTGAATGGATTGTCACTGGAACAGATGCTGATAAAAACAGTCGGATAGTGAGAAAAGTCTGCGCTCAAACCAAGTATGAATTTACTGTGGAATTCCTCGTAAGGGTAAAGTGCTTTGGAGGCTCACAAACTATTCAAGGTTTTCTCGAACTTCAGTTTTAAACCAGATATAACAACGTCTTGAAAGAAGTTTTGCAAAAGGTTCTGATTTCTGCTTATCCAACTTCATGCAAGCTTATTTATTGAGCCGTCATTATATGGTTCCAGGTAGTGGTAGGGTACAATAGTTTGGTCAAGTGAATAATGAGTAATATATTCAAAGAAGGTTTGAGCTGAAGGGATTTAAAAACGTCCAATTTCGAGGTAGGACGCCATTCAGATCCCAATGGAGACTGCACGAAAAATGAAATTATATGCTGTTTGTTGCCGGATGCATATGCCTGTGGCAGGGTTTCAAAATTCCAATTTGCCTACCATCCTACTTAAGTTATCTAACCAAATTTGCAAACAAATTACTGGTAAGGCTTTTGCTGTAGATGCAACTTACGAAAGAGCTGTTTGATTATAATTACCGTTTGTTTCTGGTTAAAATGATTAACTGTTTTTTGGCCTAATAATCTTGCTGAGCGCCAAAAAGTTATCCTTGATTGCTTTTCTTCTTCATCCAAGCAATGTGTTTATTAGGCTTGTATATATAAAGTTTAATAAAGGTAATAAATCAGCAGCATACTTAAGTATAAATAATACACACCTGGGAATGAGGAGGAGGACAGTCACAATTGCGGAAATTCAGAACAATCTGGCTCAGTTTCGCCCGGCTATTGAAGTCAATGCTACGTGTGCATGTCATGCCGCCATCTTCCTGAAATAAGAATAGTGCATAAATTACATGAGACAATAGTGGTAAACTGGAGATTTCTCTGCAAAAGGTGAAGACAAAGTTACGAACGTAAAGCAACCCGAAATTCGTCTTTTCTCAAAAAGAGGGAGAATGTAAGTTCATGTTGAAATAATGAACGAGTCCAAACTAGTTCAATGCTGTGATTGAAGAAATTCTTACCAATACGTATAAATCAGTTCCAGGCAAGTCGGAATTTTGAAATATCGACTAAGTCATCTGTGCTATAACGCTGGGAAAAACAGACATGCGACTATGTAGGAAGTTTGGAATTTCTTGGTTAGAAACGAAATCAAATTTCTTCAGATGATTTTGTACAGTCTCACTAGCCACCGTCTGTAACGCGTTACGCATGGTGATCTATAAATATAACATTCGAAATGATGGCTGAAACCTTAAAGTTTACACCTGAAGAGGCTAACAGCTGAGTGCGAACACTACGATGCAAGGCAACATCGGTTCTCGAAAATGAACACAGTGAAGTGGGACGTATATTTTAGAGTAAACCACAACCGCGTGCACATACGTTGGAGAGTCAATTGAGAAAAATGGTTCCCGTGTCGCACCCTCCACTTTTTCAAGCCTAGCGGGTGGTGAATTGACGTGCGCAGTAAAGTTCTGCACAAGTCAATATCAGGAATTATGTTTAACATTCTCCCACTAAGTTGAAAGTTAGGAGCTGCTTTATTGATAACAAAATAGTTCGACTGCCAACCAAGCTAATCCCGCAAGCTAGACAGTTCGATTGACATTAGCCATGCATGCTGTTGTTTACAAACAACGTAAATAATTCTAGTCACTTCCGTGAATAGTCGTCATTGATACAGAATTCTGGGTTACAACAGCACGTACACTGTACAAACGTTTAAGAATCATTTTTAAGCCATGTTTGGGTTCGTACGTTCAATTTAATTTAAGTTATCAAACACGTTCAATTTAATTTATCAGCCATAAACCGTGTGCCGTGGGCACATTGGTTCTAGATGCTACAAATTCGATCACCAGAACACGAGAGAGTGTGTAACATACAGCCAAGCCTTGGAGGCGATTGCAATGCTACGAATTCGCGCACCAGAACACGAGACATACAGCCATGTGACATACAGCCAAGCCTTGGAGGCGATTGCACGTTCAATTAGTTCATAAAGCTGATAGTTGCGCACTAATGGCGATAGATTTAACGTATGAGCGCCACTGGCTACGCGATTGGGCCAGTGTCATTAACCAGTAGAGAGATGAGCCAAGATGTCCCAGTCTAAGGATGCGGCAGTTGCCGACCCGACCAAGTTTTCTGGTTAGCGTTTTCGTATCACGTTGCCAGGCCATACATTGACCACTTCTCGAACGCTCAACACAGAGTTGAGCAACAAGAGCTCTGTGAGGCCGACGGTCTTATGGCATGCGGAGTACTTGTCCCAACCGGCGCGGCCCATGAAGCGTGAGTAATTCATCTATCGCGAGGGAGTTCCGTCTAAGACCATGTGGCGTTCCTCACCACCACTAATCCGACGTTCCTAGCAGATCTGTCCAATGCTTCGGAGACGCCGATGGTCAACCACTGATATGTTCCGCACAGAGGCCACGTCTGTGATCCATAAAGAAGTATGGATCAGACCGACGCATTGTTAACTCTACTCTTGATAGATAAACTGACGTCACGTTAGCGCCATATAAGTTGGAGGTTGGAAAAATCTGCGATGGATTATCCGATTCGAGAAATAATCTCATCTCCAGCTAGGCCACCGGGACGTAAATAGCTGCCCTGGTAAATAAATTAATCTACGTCTGTTGGATCGCCTGTAGGCATGAGATGTGGGTTTGATCCAACCCAGTCTTGTAGCAGCACTTTAGACTGCAGACGTGACAAACGTGCGAAACCCTGTGGTGGAGTCATTAAGCTTATTTAAATTGCTTGACTTTTTGAAGGACCTGAACGGAGGAGGGCAATATCGTCCGTGTACTCATTGTCTGCTATGGGACTTCCTGGGAGCATTTTTATATATTACAGACGCTGTCTCAGTAGCGCGTGCGGAGGGTTAACTAAAGAGTGATGAGTGACGTAGAACAGTGTCCACTGCAAGTAATTTATTTGACTATTCGCTCAGTGAATGAAATGTCAGGGATTCAAGTCCATCCGTGTATTCTGCTCACGGGTTTGTATTGCCTGTACGTGGATCTACGTTCAACAGTTTTGGCACGCTTGATCCATTTCTAAGGTCATCCTTGCTTAAGGTCACCTTTTTCCAAAAAAATGAACAGAGGAGACGCATATGTAAATGCCAAATAGTAAAATAAATGGTGCCGACCATCCCACAGTGTCTCATGTACACGTCTAGAGGATAATCAGGAAGTCCGTCTGCTTAGGATGAAAACTTACTAGGTTACATTTGCAGATGTTTGTTGCCGGGCGCGATGGAGATTGTGATGTGGTGTAGTACTGATCCTTGGAAAAGCAGAAAAATAATAGTACATTCTAAAGTAAATAACGGCAATGCAATTAGTACAATGGTTACTCATAGTAGAAAGCATAGTAAGGGACTCTGGTCGGAAGCTTTTAAATGCAGTATAATGATTCTATTAACACAAGAATACCTTTTGAAGGTCATTTGCCTATACAGATTCGAGCTGTTATTTCAACTTCTTCGGGAGCCATGTGTGCCTTTTGAAAGCGGAATATTTAAGTGCGATTTCTCAAAGTCACAACCCAGAGCTAATTACTGCAGCTTAAGTTGTACGTGTGCAAATGCTGTAATACTGTATTATGTTGTCTGTGACCTTCGGAGAAGCTGACAGGGCAAACAAACATTTGGTGCCCCTTGATCTCCATGACCTTGTATTATTCCCTAGAAGAGAAGTACGGGTATGTGTACAAAGTTTTGGGCACGATAGAAGCACTACCCTACTCTATCTACGAATTGCCTTCCTTGAACCTGACTTGTGGCACCATGTTGCTTACACTCTCATGACACTCATACCCACTCATGACACTGGATTGCATTTCGTCACAAAGAGCACGTGTTGTACCGAAATGCTATATCACTAAAAATTGCACTGATAACTGTACAGAATACTGTACACAAATAAGGGAAGCTTTTTGAAAAATATTACCTGTGATCGAGGGGGGCATTCGCATGATCGAAAATTCGAAACAATCTCCTTCAACTTCAACCACTCGTCGATGTCAATTGTAGTAGGTTTTTGGGATGTACGACCAGTCTGAAATAACAGTAAAGCACCGCAGTGCACAAGAAGGCACTCAATTGAACGCCCAAGATAAGAACGCAGCATATCTCAATGGCCTACCAAAGTAATCGGGAGCTATTGATCCGACCCGCTTTCATTTCTCAATTCATTCACATCAGCATACACAGGTCGGAACATTTAGATTAACGATTCAGGATTTAGGTTCCTCCGCTTCACGGAGGACAATCTGGACAGCCAACTGGTTATTACTTGAATTACGTACGATCACGTGTGTGTGGATCTTATATGTGATTTTTCGGTTGTAGGTTTTCTTGAGCAATTTATTTAGGATGGTTGACGGTGTTTATATTAGGCTAACTATGCTTTCTCACAGTGGTATTACATGTGATCTCCAGTATATGTTGGACAAGCCTGGGTTTTAGAAGGATTTAATAACAAGTAAATGCTTCCTGGAAGACCACGTTGTTGGACAAGCCTGGGTTTCAAAAGGATTTAACAACAAGTAAATGCTTCCTGGAAGACCACGTCAACATTTTGCTTTGCTATGCAATGTTAAAGCTTGCATTAGACAAATAGCCGGTTAACTGAGGTTGTCTCAACCGACAGTGTTCTTACATGTGATGCGATACTCAACTAAAATGACAAGAGCTTATTCCTTGGTGTCCTAAAACGTTCCCGACACATAGTAAGTGATTTAATGTTCAAGGATATAGCCCATAAATTATAAGTCATCTGGATTTGGTAGCATCTCACTCATTAGTGATTCCGGCTTCCAGTGGGATTAAAGGACCAGGAGAAACGTCAAACAACACGGCCATTGTGTTATTTCTCTCTATCCAGCTATTATTATTTGTCTTCTTCAAACATTTATTGAAGTCGACATGTTTGGAAACATCGGAAATTGTTGACCAAAATCTAAGCAGCGAAAGCAATTTACAAGGTAACTGAAACCCAGGGATATTTTATTCGGCAATAGACGGCTGGAATCTTTCGTGGACATTTGGGTTGATGGGTGGCATTGCGAGGTGACTGAAACCCAGGGATATTTTATTGAGCATTAGACGGCTGGAATCTTTTGTGGACATTTGGGTTGATGGGTGGCATGGCAATAAAAAAATTACGAGAGATCGGAATAGGTTGTGTACCTGTCGTACTAGGCCATCATTTTTCCGTCTTTGATTCGGTACTAGGTGGGATGGCAACAATCCGAGCGTGCGCAACCAGCTAAACAATTTTTGTATTGACTCAAACTGAATGTTTCATTAGGATTCGAAGATGAAAGTGACTTAAACAGATCAACATCTTCGTGGGTCTGGGTGAGCTTCATTTGGAAAATCTGATGTGATTGGCCAAATGAGCACAATAAACGGAAACCTTTTTGAAGATTTATGTTTTACTTAACGAGTAATTTCGAATGATGTTGGTATACGTTTTTGTCTACAAATACTGGTATCCAGGCCACTTTATTTCAGTTATTTCGAAAAGAAAATGTTCTCTACAACCTTCTGAGGCCAATGACAATCGGAAAAAATTTGAATAAGCTCACTAATGAATTATTTTACACGCAGCACAATGGCTGGCTAGCACAAAAGTTTCCCAGATGAGTTCGGGTTAAAATACCTTCATTAATTTCTGTGAACCCGGGTTCCAGTAGAGGGGTCATTTGTTTTAGTTTTGTTGCGTTTTATTGCAGGTCGTGCTCGTTGTTGTGAGAGGAAAGCGGAAAAAACAGGAAATTGCGGCACTTGATTACAGTGCGAACGTTAAGGTTACGCGCCCTACAAAATGCAACTTAGTCAATCTTAAATCACACAATCGGTTTTTATGAATAATGTGGCTCTCTAAAAACTCCCAGAAATCTGTCAGATAATGCGGAGACAAAGTGGTTAACAAGACTGTCTTCTCTAAACAACTGACTTTGCTTGGCGTTCCTTTCACGCCAGTCCTTACAGTACTCCGCCTTTGAGTAGTGAGTTGCGGTTTGTTCTTATCAGCGTCTTGAACATCATGATGCTGAAAAATATAATGCATTGAAAGGCGAATGGCGGTAATTATCACACGGATCCATTGGTTAATTAGCACTTCACTCAGTCAGGTCAAATGTTGAAAAAAGCAGAAAGATCTAGGCACTTCATTTACTTTCGTCAGCTAAGGAAAAAAAGCTGTTCACATATAGAGAGGGGTATAGGAGCAAACTTTTAAATTGTCTGTACTTGACAGGGGATATTTTTGTGCACACTTAACACCAGCATCCACATACTGCTGAATTTCAGTCCAAGTACGGAATAGATCAACCGGACTTCATCTTGGAAGGCGAGTCACACCAACTGCACACAGACTTTTCTTTCATAACCATTCGACGATAAAAAGCCTCTTTTCGGGCATGTGACAATGGCTTCAACTAAAGGGGTTTAGGAGCGGGTGCTAAGATGATCGTTTGCGTTGCACATGCTTCGATCAGATGCAAAAATACTGGTGTCACGTGCGTCACAGTTAGATGAGCGATAGGAAAATGATGAGAAGATTTTTTCGAGTAATGTTAGCATAAGCCCTCCACTTGCATAGGGCGTAGATGGCCTCCCAAAAGCTTGACTAGTGAGGTACCTACATATGGCCGTTGATCTGTATCACTAGCTTCCTTGATGTCGCCCTCTACCTAGATTGCCTAAACAAGTGTCTAGAGGGGTAACCATGGAGTTATTGTCAGCGAGAAACAATAGGTCTCCTTGCTCTTCACTTTTATTCATTCCTCACAGTAAGCATCAGGATCCAATACAGATATTGAGGTTTTAATTATTATGGTGGCAATGATGATTTTGTTTTCATTATGATAAATGACAGTTCTACAAGTTCAAGCAGAGCCCTTGCAGCCTAAAGTGCCAAAGATGTGCTCTGATATTCCTTTCTAAACTGATTGCAAAAGACACAAAATTTTGTTGTCTTCTTTGCTCCTTAAATGATCTCGAGTGCAGTTGTCCAAAAACATCCATGTAAGTATATGTTTTGTTTCTTGTCATTCATGAGATTGTCGCTAAAGAATTTATGCTGAATTCATTTTGCAGTATTTCACTGAAAATTTCAACACCGATCGCCGATTTGATGGAACGCTTATTGCTTTGTAACTACAGAAAGATGGCTCGTCAAATAAGAAGTCAAAACAGAAAACAGCCGTCCGAATGTTGCGACTTCTTAAACTGATGTTTCAGAGTCCAAATTTTTCTCAATGTGTTTCTCCGAGAATTCTCGGCATTTTCTCCCTATTCGGTAAATACGACTCTTTGATAATGCCTCATGCAGTTCAAACCTACTAAATGTATTTTGACGCGATGAGGTTCCTCACACAAAACTATATCCCCAACAACTCCGATCCTACAAAGATAATTTGTATAATGCGCTATATGCGTACATTTACGTGGAACTCTCATGGCAACAAAGTCTAAGTGTTGTCTTGTGGCGTCCTTGCCGAAAGTTTGTAGGTATGAGGGTATGTTTGCTTGTGTCTAGATGTTGGGTAAGTTGGAAGTGAGGTGAGGGATGCGATACCTTCCTTGTTTGTTCTTAAAGTTGTTACCCCGGAAGCCCCGAAAAATCTCCAAAAATTAGTGATTTACCCCGCATGCGTACATTTAGATGGCTTTTGAAACAAACAGGACTGCTTCAGAAGATGGGTGAGACGGATACGAATCAGCAAAATCGGTGGCTAAAATCTGCCTATATTCACTCACCAAACTAAGAGTGGATGAACATGTCGGGAGAACAGTCTCATCCAAGCACGCAAAGTAGTCATTGAATTTGCATTCCTACCAATGGTCTATGAATTTCCCAGCTTTTAGTCGTCAAAAACAACACAGCCCAGTTGCTCGATTCTCGTGAAATATTTGACTGCAGTTTTGGTTCGGAAAATGTTTGTGAGAGAAGAGGGTCGATGATACAAGTTGACAGATCATTCCTAGGTTCAACAGATGTTCCAAGTAATCAGAAAACAGTGTTCCTGGGCTAATGTTTTTATACTCCACTTGCTCAGTTTAAAAGTGACAGCCTTCCCTGACCATGTTCAAATTTGGAAACAGTACTAATTCGTTGCGGCTTAGTTTGTTAATTCGTGAACTTAGACTTGACCAGAAGTATGGCAATGGAACGCAACAGGCCGCTTCTTCACAGTTTTCACGAGCTTTGATCACCTAGTTCTGTCGGAGGAATGGATCAGCTTAGGTGTAAAGTGCGGCAAATGCGTGCAGAAGCGTAGCATCCATTGCACCCTAACAAAATGATATGAGATAATTAAGATGCAGTTTACATCTTGTTACTGTTGAGATAGTGTGTCAGTCGTTAAAAAATGTATCAACAGCTGAATAAGTACCTTGCCTGGACGTCTGGCAGGAATCCTCCGTGAACTGCTTTTCTCGGTTGATTTTCTGGAGATATGACCGTCTAGTGTAGCCTTGAAATAAATAAAAAGTTAAGAACACCGGATAAATTGTTTTCTAATGACGGAAAAGCCTGTAAACTTATGGTTTGCCTATTGAGAATTTCTTCATTCGGCTGTGCGTAACATCAAACTGTGAGTACAATAGGAAACAGTTGATAAATTTGGGCGATTGGCAACTGCTCATTTGATAACTTTAGAGAATGATGATATCAAAATGAATGATATCTATAATCAGTTAGTGTAAAAGTATTGTGTTCAGCACATCAATACGTTGTACTTGGATAACTACGTCTTTCCAGGTAAGTGGTGATATCTCACTAAGGGGAGAATCCAACTTGTTTCAACCGTTTATGACTGCACAGAGCAGTTGGTCCGTCATTCTGTTCAGTATATGTCAAGTGAATCCCACTTCCAAACGAAATATTTGGGAGCAAACATAAACAATAAGAGCAAATAAGCTGTTACCTTGCACACCTTTATGGCATCTACATCCTAGGACGAGAACAGTCCACTTCCACATTTGTTCGTGACTTGGCTTCAAGCTTCGTTCGCCCAGTATTCCTTAAGCAATCCGGTCACTTTCCATAAATTTCAATTTTGCCTTATGAAGACTGACAAGTTGAGTGGCCTGTCTTTGAATTCACTTTTTAAGTTGGATACGGACACCAAATTAACCTTCTGAGAGAACAACTTATTCGCCCTACACGTCTGATTAAATAAATAGGGCGTGAAAAAATCCAGATAACCTGGTGAAAAACTCACACCAAAACATTTTGTACATATTCTTTGGTTTCTCACGCTAATCTGGCTAGTTACGCAGCATATCAGGTTTTCGAACAGTAATTCTCAAACCTCATATGATTTAACTTCTGTCAATGAGAACTCGGACAGAGTCAAACCAACAAGCGTTTTCTCCAGGTTTTGCGAACGCCCGAACCCCAGACATATATTTCTTGAGGAGATCACCGTCAACAATCGGAAGTCAACAATGGAATTTTGGTTTTGTAACCGCCAGTGAGAAACTTCTGATGTTTTAACACCCAATTCTTTTTATAAAAACGCCGGCTTTTGAGAGCTTGCGGTTCTTCCAAACCACTGCTGTCGTACCCACTAAAGGGCACTGAAAATACTGAAACCCTTGTTTGCGTCATGCATTATCTAAAAACTATTATCCTGGTATACTCGTATCAGGAAATGAACACCAATCTATGTTAAACATCCAATACAATTACGCCAACAGCATTATCGCAAAAATGCTGTAACGCTAATTCTAGGTGTATAACCAATCAGATGCAACACCATTTCTTGCCAAACCACGTTTACTGAACGCCATTCTTATTGCCTGTTTGTACAACACAAAGACCGCATAATGATCAAAGAATCGTTTGTTGTAGAACAGTCATTCTGCACAAAACAGCACGTATGGAAAAGCAGCTATATACTCAGTACCGAGTACTACGCAACGTTTCATTCACAGATTTCACTCTTCTTGGCAGGATATCAACAATCTGCATGGAGTGATACACTATTGCTGGTGCTCGGCTAGTATCTGTCTTTTAGACACCTCAAAACCTATGAATTATCCCTCTTTCGTCTTTATTCATAAGTTTACTTTCTGTATACTTATTAAAGACATCTAAGGGACGCACAGAACAGTCGTGGTTGCGGGGAGTTATTCCGTCGTCAGAACAGTGATCAACTGGAAATATTTAACTGAAAATCTGTTGAGCCACGAATATTGCTAACTTTTTTCGCAAGGGTCTGGTTTCCTGGTAGCACTTCAAACTCTGAGAGTTGACGGTTGACATCCTCATTAGGCCTGACATAGTCACCGCTGTGGGGCGTGATTAGAAATGCGCATGGTCCAGAATGTAGAGTTGGGAGAAGTAGGGATTTGGCTATGAGGGATTGTATGTTGTTATTTTTCAAGTCTCAAGTGCCGCTAAACACTATACCTGTATCCCGGTAAAAACACCCTGCTGTTTCTAATGAGGGATCAGCTTTCCCCAGTCTTACAAAAGTATTGTTGGCCGAGATTTACCAATTCTGCGTTATATTTCAGTTTAAGGTCATTTGGTTGAACTTTATTCATTATTAGTGTATTAATATATATTTTATATATATGGGGGACACCTTGTAGGTGATTCGCGTTCTAAATAACTCTAGCTGCCTTCACCATTGTCGTAAACTTTACTTGAACTTATGTGCCATGAATGACAAAACTAGTGGTGACACCCTTCTTCGAAAACATTTTCCTCCTTTTTCTGACAATGTATGCTTTCCGCCTTTTATACTTGTGTCCTGCTTCTCGATAAAATTGACACCGATATTTGTGCGTTGGTAGTATTAACGGTAGTGACCACATTGAAAAGCATTCAAGTCACCAGTAAGCGCGAAAGGTGAAAGCCTCCGCCTTTTAAGGTGAGAGATATGAATATAGAAGGATAAATTATTTGCTAAAATTTCATCGCGCTGATTTTGAAAGGGAAATTTTTATTAGTGTAACTCGTAACTCATCGTCTAACTGCTCAAATATCCGATTAAAATTTTGGCTCCAAATAAGGACCAGGAAAAATATGGAATTAAATTCGTCTACGAAGTCAAGAAATGCTAAAACCGTGACTGAATATTGGAGAGCTGTCGCCATTTTCTTAGGTGGAACCATGTGAAAAATACTTCGACGAACTAGATGTTGACCCGGCTGTGACGTAAGACACGCTTGGCAGAAGCCTGTAAATTGAATGAGTTACCTTTCGGTGATTCGCTTGCACCAGCTTAATTGTATGGAAGAAGAGGTCTTAAATATTGACATTCCCTACAAGCCGAAGAAAGCAGTCCAGCTTCGCACGGAGCTTCCCCCTAACATACTCCGAAAATTAGAAAATTTCAAGTAACCAGGATTGTTTTAGAAATGTAAGTGATCAAAGAAATCTAAATTTCCGGTATATTACACAAAAGGCGTCACTTTGGAGACTCACAGGGTCAAAAAATAATGAATCTTGTAAACGTTCTATGTGAAAGCCTTTTTGGCGTTGTTTACTCGTTAGTAGAAACAAAATTCCTATCACATTTATATCACATTTGTAATTGGGAACAGTGTTCTGACATAGAATAGGGTCAAGACGCATGTATTGTAGTATCGTGAGCACGACAGTCAATTTATCTTTTGCTGTTCTTCGTCGAAAATCGGACTATTTTCTTCGCATCACTCTTTCGCAAATCTAATATGGTTTTTGACCTGCCTTGTTTATTATTCCTCTTTCATAAGAGACAGTGAAATAAGAAATACTAAAAAACCTTGCTTCTAACAAGAAACTTAAAACGAATATGGAGTGAAACGAGACAACACAAAATTCGTTCCCTTCTGAATGAAGGTAACAGTATACACAAAAGAGTCCTGGCTGTTAAGTTAATCCCGCTGCATCCATCAGGAGTGTTCACCCAAAATTCCTTATGTTATTCTCAAAGGCTCAGTCATTCAGATTATGGTCTTCCACCTCACCGGTAGGTGTTTGACCTGATGGTCATATTATGAGGAGCCACGAGCATATTGGTGAAGTTTTAACCATGCCACACAAACCTGGATGTTAGGCTTCATTATCGACCTTCTTTCCTAATGTTTTCTGACAACGAACATCGAAGACATTTTGATATCTGGACGGTGAGTCATCGATTACATTGAAAGGGTCATTCAAAGAGCACAATAAAAACACTGACGAATATCTGCTGGCAATAATCAAAAGTGTGACGAATCATCCACGACTTTCGAGCGTAAGGATTTGACGAAACCAGACGTGTTCAATAGTTAAGTTCATTGGATGCCCTTCTGGTAAGTGGCAGTCCACTGGTTTGGACCTACTAATCAACGAGATTTTAAGCTTATCCAACCTGTATTTCGACCTGGTAACTTAAGGGGTACATAAACTTACTGGGACGCTAGATGACGAGGTTGCTTGAGTACTAGAGGTGCTGCGTATCTTCAGATGTGGAATATCTTGCTCCACACTTTCCTGATAGTCCACGTCAATGACCACATCACTTATCTGCGAGGGGTTCGGAGTGGATGACGAACCGATATTTTCCCGAGATTCCTGCGAGGAAATGAGTTATATTTGACTCAGTGCATGTTGATAATGAGATAATTTTCCATGGAATTAAATGCGTAAAACCTCCACTTAACCACATGAAAATGTGTTAATGTTGTCGATTGTGCTGAGTTTGGCTTGTTTTGCATATTATCGCAGAAAATTAACTTTGTGCTAATATTGGACAGTCCAGGGTGATAATCCGGGTCCCGATTTCAGAAAAGAACGTGTTTAACGTATTGCCTGCATTATAATAGCTAATTCAAATTTGAGGCCAAATACATCTACTGGCTGGATTGTGTGATCGATTCAAAATATACTTCTCCATTGGTAATGAGTTGGAATATTGGTAGCTTGCGAAAATTGGTTGGTAATTGATCAGGTGGCTGTTGAGGCTGGATGTGTGATCGATTCAAAATATACTGCTCCATTGGTAATGTGTTGGAATATAGGTAGCTCGAACATATTGGCTGGTAACTGAAAAGGTGGCTGTTGATCTGTTCGCCGAGCTTGGCAATTGATTTGCAAACGTTTCGTCACCATTCGAAGAGACATCTTCAGTGCGCTGTTGGTTGGGTAGTTCCTCTCTTCGTGCCTGCGTTTATATAGTCTACAAAGAGCAGCCTTTGCGCTGTAACTCGGATTCTGTTTGGCCCGTTCTTGATCTGTATTTACCAACCAATACCCCCGAGCCACCAATATTCCAACACATTACCAACAATTTCGGGCGTTCCACGCTCAAAACCTCTCGTTGATAGGAGACTTTCGCCTGCCGACAAGCCTCCACACGACAACAGCTCTAGTTCCTCCATGAATGCCTGCGGTAACACGTCCTTCCACGTAGTGTAACCTACCGACCACCAATAAACCATCCACAAGCTTGGATAACACCTAGACTGAATGGCCGGCGAATGATCGGACTCATGATTACAGACGCTCACAACCACATTAGGAAATACGCGAGAATAACCAACGAACATATGGAGGTCTGCTTGGTAAATGATCAGGTGGCTGTTGATCTGTTCAATAAAGGTCAAGTATTTCATCAATGAATCGCAACACTCAATCAAAAACGCACAACAGTTCTTGGATAAACTAAAGTATGTGACAATAGAAGAGGGCGAAACAATGGTCTCATTTGATGTCAGCTCACTGTTCACATCAGTGGACCTACATTCCGCAAAGACAACAGTCGCTGAACTACTGGACAGTCATGGACCTCCCAGTGGACCTCTAAGGAAGGAAGACATATGTGAATTGCTCAGCCTCTGTTTGACCACGTACTTCGAATTCAACGGTGAATACTACGAACAATTGAAAGGAGCACCAATGGGTTCCCCAATTTCAGGGTTCATCGCCGAGATCGCAATGCAAAAACTGGAGAGGACCGTGTTGCCGGACATCAACCCGAAGCTTTGGGTACGTTATGTAGACGACACTTTTGTCATCATCAAGAAGAGAGAACTACAACGAGCAATCCAATTGATAAACAGTGTCTCCGATGACATCAAGTTCACGATGGAAGAAGAAAACAACAACAAGCTGGCGGTTTTAGATGTCCTCGTCACAAGGTTGCCGAACGGACAAATGCAAACGGAAGTCTACAGAAAAGCTACGCACACGGATCAAATTCTGAGCTACCACAGCAACCACCCAAACTGCCACAAAGAGAGCTGCATCCGGACACTATTCAAGCGAATTGAAACACACTGCAACACAGTAGAATCTAAAGTAAAAGAAGAGAAACGCCTATACAGAATCTTTCAAAGGAACGGTTACCCAAGGAATTTCGTCTGGAGATCTCTGAGAAAATGCAATTCAACCAACGCGACAACCAGAAACACAAGCAAAACAATCACATTACCATATATCAAAAACATTTCGGAGATGACCGCCAGGATATTACAACAGCATGCCATAAAAGTGGCCCACAGACCGACTGACACGCTGCGAAGAGTACTATCAAAACCAAAGGGGACACTTAATGCAATGGAAAAGACAAATGTAATCTACAAAATTCAATGCAATGATTGTGAAAAACACTACGTGGGACAAACAGGGAGGAAACTGTCAACCAGAATCACCGAACATAAGCTCGCCACCAAGAGACATGACCAACTCTCTCTCATCTCTGCACACGAAGATGGGGAAGGACACCATTTCGATTGGAATAACGTCAGAATACTGGGCCAAGCAAGAACAAAGAAAGAACGCGAGTTCATGGAGGCGTGGTACTCCACTGGTGGAGCAATAAACAGGCACATTGACATTGATCCTGCCTACCAGCCTCTGAGGACAAAGGAAATCCAGAACCACAGAACCCGAGGCCGGACAAGGACTCAAAGAAGAAATCAATAGAACAGCAGGCTACTAAAAATAGGAGGCACGCCACAAACCAACAGATAAGCCGACCACGACGCAATACAGATCAAGAACGGGCCAATCAGAATCCAGGTTACAGCGCAAAGGCTGCTCTTTGTAGACTATATAAACGCAGGCACGAAGAGAGGAACTACCCAACCAACAGCGCACTGAAGATGTCTCTTCGAATGGTGACGAAACGTTTGCAAATCAATTGCCAAGCTCGGCGAACAGATCAACAGCCACCTGATCAATTACCCACACTGCTCCTTACCAACCACGCTGTCGTTGAAAAGGTTGAAATATCTGCATATCGCAGACACAGTAAAGCCCGGTATTATAGTGGTGGGTTGCAATACCTAACCAGTGCGTACACAGATCTAAATTTACCTTAGACTGCACTGATTTATATCCTTCTGAGTAGCTTTCTCTAAGAATTATTTCAAGCGACCACAGATAAGCTTCTGTTAGCTGAAATATCTGGACTTTATAATTGTCAACTAATGCGCCGTGACAAAGAACACTGTCACAATTCTCACATCCCTTTATGATTTAAGAAAGTTGAAAGGATTGATCTCTGAGAGCCCCGTAAGTATGGTGATCAGTCAGATTGACCGGTTAGTTTTTCAGTTGAGAAAGACATGATTTACTGACACGCTTACTTGGTAACGGTTGATTCTTACACCTCTTTTTGGACACCAATACACAACCAGTACTGAAAAACGTTGCTCAAGTGCATTACAAACATCGTAAACAATAAACCGAAGGAGAAAGGCTTGGTCAACAGCAAGGTAAACACGTCATCCAGTACCATTGAAAAAATCTGAAAGTTGTGCTCGGGCAATATGACGTCCTTTTAATTCCCACGGATACAGCTTAAAACGGCAAACTATTGTTAGCTATACAGTTTGCCTAAGAGGTAGAAACCACTTTGTTACTCAAATCATTTAGAAGGAATTTCAAATAGAGTTTTAGAATGGGCTTTTGTTACTAAAACCGTGAAACAAAAGCCAGGTAGTTGTTAGTTGTTACAAGTAGAGTGAATTTTCAATTGAAATGTAATCTTGTAGGTGAAGGCAGTCTATGCTGAAGAGTCAACAATCACTGCACTTTTTTTCATACTTATGGGGAGGCACCACGAAATTACAGGGGGCTCCTCAATGCTGGCATTTTATACACTTAGGCATTATGTCACGAGCAACCGCGTAATAGTGTGATCAGCCTGCCCTTACACAGGACAAGCACCTGTCATCCTTTGGTCACGGAAACCACATCGCGTGGCTTCGTACTGACTGGCTCTTTGAGGGTAACGTTTGGATACTTGAAGGCCATGACCACCATGCACTGTTCACTCTAAGTGCAAACCATGGAGGAAATCCGGAAAAGATTGAATAAAACATAAAATACTCTGGTCCCGATTGGTTGGCATTTCTAAAGAGGTTAAAGTTTACAGAAATGCCCAACAGGAACGGATACTTTTTCCTGTGTCATATCAAGCGAAAAATAATTCGGTACATCGAGTGTGACTGAAAAGACATGATTCTTAAATAAAGTTTTGCTTTTAGCGAAATAGCAGCATTAAACGAAGGCTGACACAATACGCAGCAGGAATCTTCATCAAAGAGGACGATGGCTTGAGATAGACTCACGTGTTCAGCTGTCAGCCCTTGATTTCGACGTACTCTGAAAAACACCACTTCGAACTTAAGGATTGCACGTAGTCTCATCCTAGTGGCAAGAAGCCACGGGAAAATATCCCAAGCACATGGATGCACAGCAGTTTGAGCCGTGTCTGGGCGCTTAAACGACTTATCCACGGTCCGTATAGGGCTCATGGTGACTTCGAAAAGCCAAGCAGCGGTTATGTTCAAATGATAGTTTGAAGAACCCCCTGTTGTAGTTCGTCATAAGGGTTGCTTTGACACTTTTTTCACTGAATTTTTTTCACGAGTTTCACATGCAATTTCAATTCACATAACCCACTTTGTGAGTTCCTGACCTCATACCATTTAATGAACATATAGCAAGTCACCTACTAGGCGTGCCACTTCATATTGTGGTTACAAACCAAGGTGTTTTGAATTACCTTTGCTACTAAATTTGAAATATGGACAAGGAACTCGCCAGTTATTTTTTGTGTGTGAAGTTGACTACTGAACAATCATTCCGGTGCACTTTGTCCCACAAAAAAACCCGCAATCTGATGACTTTAAAAAAATTTGGCTAGCATGATCAACATTTATTTGATGCGCACGAGGTCAGGAAACGTTTCAAGCTGGATCATCATTCTTCTAGAGAAATATGGTGCAAAATAAGTGATCCAGTCGACTCCAGCTGTTGTGGTTTTGGCGTCTATGTATCAGAGCTTATCCTGAGATCTGAGTAATATGTGCAGTGAATGTGCATATCGTGTCAGAGCAAACGGACAGCACCTTTGCCATTTCAGAAGGTGAGTAGATGAAGTTCCTGCTCAATCTGAACTGTGACAAAAAGATTCAAGGTCAGCAAGTTTATTAACATGAAGATTTTTTAGAAAACCTCTTGATAATGGTTTTATACTGTATCCTTTCAGTATTGAAACAAAAAGTCGAATGAAAGCCAAAGTGCATAAAAAAGTTTGCCTGAACATGGTGTCATCGAACAGCTGAAAAAAAGAGGGCTTTCCAGAAAACGATATTGAATTATAATCCTACCATAATAAACGCTAGACAAAATTCCTCATTAGGGGAATGAGTATGTGGTGCCTGGGTACCCAGGGATGTTTTATGCAGAAACCTTCGTTCTTTTTTATTTTCCAAGCACATCGTTTATGGGTAAAAGTGCTATTGTAAAGTGAACACAATCAAGCGGATTTTTATAAATACCATTCGACAAACGTTAGGTCAGAACTGACGAAAATCCCTACGCACCGTTTTTGTGTTCTTTTTTATTTTTTAAGCACATCGTTTATGGGTAAAACTGCTATTGTAAAGTGAATACAGTCAAGCGGATTTTTATAAATACCATTTGACAAACGTTAGGTCAGTACTGACGAAAATCCCTACGCACCGTTTTTGATTCAGTCTTCCCGGAGGGCTTACGCCTTGGCACTTCCGGTGATACACTTGGAGGAAAGCGGACCAAACTCGTGGATTCCAGAATTTTCTGTGCAGGACGGATACTGATGTTGGCATTTTCACTTGGTTTGGCTGCGGATACTGACCCGCGGGATGATTGCGTTTTCTCGGTCGTAAAATGTCTCTAAAAAGAAGACGCGTTGGGAAAGTAAAAGTATCACGTGTATTCAGAAAAAAGCTTAATAAAGGGATATTCGCAAGAAAAGCAAGTTGTACCATACCCCACTCACTCAAATAGGCATTCCATGTGAGTACCTGAACGCAGCAAAACAGCCAGTGTGTTTAGCCACAGCTCACTTGAAAGCCGTTTGTTTTCAAAAACATGCATCTGTAATAATTCCAACTAATTTGTCGCATTTTTTAATTCGCGAGTCATTAGGAAGCATGTCAGTAAGTATAGAGCAATGTGCGTATTCTGTATAGCGGCTTGCTCTATAAATGAATAGTATCCCAGTTTTACCTTCAACTCATTGATCGCCAGACCTATAAGCATTGGCAGCAGAATAACTGAGAGCACATTAATGAGACGGGATGAACCGGTCCATGGCATTACGACTTCTGCTATGCCAGTCATATCCCGATATTTTCGCCAAAACTTCCTCCAGCTATACAGAGGCCGAACCCAACCATCTACGAGATTAGATAGCAGGACAGGGCAAGTGTGAAACGGCATGCGGAGAAAGCGATGTTCTTCCTGGAGGCCTCAAAGTTTCTACAACATGGGGTGTCTCATGTTCACGGTTTCTACTGCTTTGACCGCAAAGTGGACAAGGCCATTACCATCCAGTCTAAAAGAATGAAAATCTATCCGGGTGATATAGATTTTACCGCAAAATCAGTGGACGCACACTAGGCCGTCAGCTCATGGGCCGAATGAGTATTGATCCGAACAAGCTGAAGTGAAATGAATGCGAAAAGTACTGTACTCATACATCTGATCCGCTTTGTTTCTAAGAGGTACTCATAATAACACCATTAATTTCCATTTGTTGACAAAACACGTGAACCTGCTGGAAAATCTCCTGCCAATTAGAATTGTTAATCTGACAAATATTTAACGAGTTAGCCCACGTCTATTGCAGCAGTCTCTAGTTTCGTTTTCTGCTTTTCGCGGTGCAAATGAAATTATTCACAATGTGAGACAATTGGGAAACATCGGTTCATTCTATTCAGTTTTGGATGGCGACAATCAATGGAGCGGCTTCTTTTTCCAAACTACCTTGGATTGTTTTGCTGGTTACGTTCTCTTATCACAACATCACGTTATACCCATTTTCCAAAAACTGCATAGCGGTAATGCGAACAGGTTTTAGAATCACTCGCATAAAAAACAAGTTGGCCTCAACGGGGGAAGTGCAAAAACTCCACAGCTCTAATTTATTCGCTGTCAGCTTCATTTCAATTTCCACTAATAGGGCCTGCACTCCAGAAGAACTCAAATGAAAAACAACGCTTCCTTGATGAACTTTGCGTCCAGACTACCTAAGCAAAATAAGACTTGTTCGCTGCTCTAGTGCGTTAACGTTTTCTCCCAGACACTTCGCAGTCAGCTGAATCCCCATGTGTTAAGCAGTAAACCTGTGAGAGGACAGAATTATACTGACTTCTCGAGCTAATCGAAGTTGATAGGGCCGCATCTCTTATGCCCTAGTGCAGTTAAATTGTGGTTAGAATACGAGCATTCAATGGGCTAGTGGATCTGGCATTATATCTCATCGGTGTCATGATCACAAGCAACTTAAACAAAGTACGGAAACTGATACTCAGTTGGTAACTACTGTGAGATCATTTGTGGGCAAAATATGGTCTCTTGTTTCGCTGTCCACAATAAACCTACAAAGAATCGCACTTGGAGATTTTGGAAAATTGAGGCCTGATGACATACAGGAATAATTTCGTAATACCCTCTATATTTCGAATTGCCAATCACATGTATTATAAATAACCTGTACTCAATCCACCACAAAACGTTTTTTCCTGACCCAGCAGTACAAAGGATCAACTTCTCAAAGGATTTTGTATATGTCTTACAAGTGGTCTAGCTCAGTTATGCTGTCCGTTTAACGCGTCAATTTTTGGTAGACGTTCAGCAAAAGAACCATTCTGTTTTTACTTTCCAAGTCTAGATGAGTTTGGCGATTTTAAATTTAGGTGTTACCTACGATAGTGTTAAACTTGTATGAAATCTGTTTTCAGCTCACTATAGAATAAATCGATAAAACATGATTTATTCTGATGTCTAATTTTCGGTTTGCATTCGAAATTAAAATTTTTGGAAGTAGCGGTAGCCAACGGTGACTTTTGACCATCTCGTTAACAAAACGTGGCTTGCAGTCAGGTTGGAATTACAGGTTCACATATTTAAATGCATTAGTTCACTAGTCCACCTGGTTAAGCATCGTTATTTATCAAAAGGGTCTGTAGTAGCAGACTCAGAGCAAGTGAAAAAGAATTAGTTTGATGATTTTCAGTTGGACTCAAAATATTGCATCTCGTTTGTATAAAGAAAAGTGTTGAATACGCCAAAAATTAACCTCTTAACTTACCCAAGTTGAATTATCCTCACAAATCGCTGTTATCGTTGGAATGCAATGTGATCGGCAAAGGCAGATTTCAGGTGGCGACTGGAAGCATGCTGGTATAAAAAAGGCATCAATTGGAGAATTAATTCTGATATCCAAAGACCTTATCCACGGTTGTATTGGGTACCTGCACACAATTTCTTCTATCACAACATCCGGGCCACATAAATCGTCCGGAAAAATCGGGCCGAATAACCGTGCACGCGTAACCTCATGAGTAGGAACGGCCGGTATCATGACCTCTGTAGGAGGAGCACAGCCAAGTAGCTGAAAATGATGAAATCATCACAAGAAAGTTAGGAAGGTGCTTGGTAGCCCACAGGAACCACAGTCGGTTGACAGCCGATACAGATCTGGCAGACAAACGTACATAAAATGAGCAGCAAAATGAACAAAAAACGATTGTACGTAGGCCAGATGCAACAGTCGGTATACAAGGATCTGTGAAAGTTGAGCTAAGGAGCCAATGATCATGAATTTAGACTAGAAAAATAATATCAAGAATTCATGTTAAAGTGAACGACAGGTATATGACTTAGCTGTGCTGAACAACAGTGAAAAAACACTGGACGCTTATGCGTATAAAGAAAGACACAGATGGCTTTTGCGGATCCTAAATATTGTGCTGTATTCAAGCCCTTAATTTTGATATGAATGCGGAGGAATAACGTCGGTAGGCGAACGTCCCGAAGCTTTTATCAAACCACTAGCAGGATTAAACATGATGTTATCAGAATAAGACCACCCTGAAGTGTCTCAGTCTTTACGAAGTGGTTTGCTTTCGTTCAACTCAACACACCGTTTTAGTGCTTGATACGTCAAGTACCGTCTTCGCATGACGCAGAATGGGAGTTTCTGAAGCACACTTAAAGTCTGAATCAATAGCGGGACTTCGGTGGTGTAGGTTTCAAACCTCACTTTTAAACAAGGTGTTCTGAGTAAGAGTTTCCGTCATTCCTATCAAGTCGTGATGTTTGATTTGCATTGTGATCGTGGATAAAGAAAAGTGGCGTACACAAATATCTTAGTAGGATCAGCATTGTGTCTCCAACCTATTTACCATTTCGTCTGATAAGCGTAACCACCTGGAACATGGGCGAGCACTTTGACTTTTTAGTGACTGTCCACCCAACTTTGTCATCTTAATGATGATAGCATGGCTTAATACAGGGCTGGTGAAATGCCGTTAGGTTTTTCAGTAACCTCCTGATGATGCGTTAGCAGGCAATTCTCGGTAATGTTTCCACGGTACTCTACTGGAACCTGAAGTAAATGACAAATGCCGCCGGTGTTTCAACAAAAATTAGGTAATGACTGACGAGCATCTGTTTTTATGCCATTACTTTTGCGGTTGGATAATGGCCGGTGACAGCTGTAACAGGCTCTGTCAGCTTCCTTATTTCCTCAATCTCAAATCAGAGGCAGCACCACATTTGATCTGGAAGACGTGTAGCTTTGTTTGCACCCGGTTTCCATTAGCCGATGGTCCACTATTCCGTTACATCAGAGGATGATCAGCCCGACGTATGAGCCATTGTAAACCACGGTTGCAAATCAGCACTCTTTTGGACATACGATTGCTTGAAAATCCAATGTACCAAGCCAATGGATCTTCTATTGCTGGACGGATTCTTCTGTTGAGCCATGCTGTACCACTTGGTAATAGTTTTCCAGTCGTGTCGTTATAGCTTTGTTTGCGCCTATCTGATATAGCTGTTTGTCTGACAGGAAAGCAAGTATATACAAAGCCGTCCGTTACAAGCACATGTCTCCTGTGCAGTCTGGAGTTTTGAGACAAGCCCCCTAATCCGTCACCACTTGTACCGAATTTGCAAATTTTGCTGTAGGTGTCAGTCTGCTCTAGAAAATAGCTATATCCATGCACTAAATCTAAGCAGCTTAAAGACCAAAAAACAGCAGTCTTTAGATACTCAGTATATATGGGCGTTTGCCCTAACTGGCTTGCCAGAGAATGGAGAGCACAGGCGCAGTTTTTAGACGGAATTGGCAAACTTACTCTCGGCAGTCTGCGCGCACACAGTGGCCGAGTCAGACCCGCCTGAAAGTAAGAAAATACGATAAGCCCATTTGCACCATTGTAGGGTCAATCTATACAGGGATTCGGAAAGTAAAACACATAAGTAAAGCAAACGACAATTATCCTGGAATTGAAAAATCTTCGAAGAAGTCAGGGCATCATCATCATTGACAACATGACAGTGTTCAACACCGATGCTCCACTGCCGTACAACCATGATTTACTTGGAAGCCATATTGTGAAGAAAAGAATAAAGATGAACTGGGAGAGGACCTAGAGCTAGCTCACTACAATCATTCTGAGGTGCCTACACGTACAAACACTCAGTCAATCTGGACAGAACCTAACAACAAGAACGCAACTGACATCGATTGGCAGGCGTATCAGTCACCGTCTCCAACCGGGCGCAGTGGGAATCCTTCCATCCCCATCCTGGAAGGCGAGTGGCACCGACAGCACCCAAACATTTCGTGATTTCTTTCAGATCCCTCTGCCAGGACAAGGGTTGGTCACTCTGAATTGGGCATGGGAAACAGCACTGTCTTAGGTAAACGATGGTTAGGCATACGCAACACATGCCCCAGCCAAAGCAACTTCTGGTGCTGGACACATTCTTCAATGGAAGTACCCGTTGCATAACCAGAAACTAGCTTCCCAATTGCCTCGTTACGGATACTCCGACACCAACCCACACGAACAACGATTATCAAAAACGGGGGACGTCTTAGTTCCGCTGCTCAAACAGGCCAATTTTCATAGCCATACGACAAAACTTTCCGCACTGTAGCTTGATACAACTTCCAAGATACGTGCGACTCTCCACAACTATCAGTGCCTCTCCCTGGATTGTAAGTCGCGTGCTCAGTAACTGCATATCTACGAGCATGACCTTACACATTTTGGGTGCAAAGTGTATACCAAATAACAGGATAACTTTGGTCAGTTCATCCAAAAAAACACTTGCGCCTTCTCCTCCTCTTCGAAGAGGCGAACTATATCGTCTGCGTATTCCAGATAGACAAGGATTTTGCCCCAGGGTATGTGAAAACCGGGATTTTGGAAACCTTCAGCTGTTCGTCTCATGATTTCGCTGATCACAAAGTTAAACAGGATTAGGTCAGAGGTTAACATCCATGACGGACACCAATTTCAGTACGAAAGCTTTTGGAGAGCTCTCTGCATGCTCTCACACGCCCGGAAGTCTGAGAGTACAAATATTCTATTATGTTCAAAAGCTTTTGGGGCATTCCCTGGTGGGTAAGAGTGTCAAGCAGAACAGACAGGTCGATCGAATCGATTGCACCTTGGAAATCCAGGAATACCGGTATTGTGAATCGCTCATGCGTATGGCATTTTTCTAGCACCTGATGGAATGTGAGAATTTGGTCATCGCAACCCCTACCATGCTGTGGTCCTGCTTGCTGCTCTTGAGTCAGTGTCCCACGAGTCACCGTAAGGCGACAAAGCACAAGTGACGAAGCGAAACTGACAGTATCGTTACTACCGGGATCAAGCTCATCCCCTCTGGTTATCACACTCATTACGGGCCCCGTTTTTGTAAGTGAGCACTGTCACCGACTCTCTTCAGTTGTCTAGGGTAGATCCCTTCTCATAAATGCAAGCAAACAGATCAGACAGACTCTGACTGGAAGGGAAACTGACAGTATCGTTACTACCGGGATCAAGCTCATCCCCTCTGGTTATCACACTCATTACGGGCCCCGTTTTTGTAAGTGAGCACTGTCACCGACTCTCTTCAGTTGTCTAGGGTAGATCCCTTCTCATAAATGCAAGCAAACAGATCAGACAGACTCTGACTGAGGAGTGCATCCCCGTCTTTGAGCAATGCGGGTGGGACGTCATCCGGATCAGAAGCTCGGTGGCGATTGAGTGGACGTAGGCAGTCATAGAACTCCGAGACCGTTGGCAGTTCCACGTTCACCGTCCAGGGTTTTACTTCAGCTGTGGACTCCAGATGGGGAGCAACTGGTGGCCATGACACTTTCACTTGATCTGATAATTCGTTATGATCTCATACAACATAACATTAGTGTCGAGCACCAATATATCCTTGTCTTCCAAACATAACTTATTTTAAAGCCTTATTGTGAGATGAAAAATGAAACGGAAGACGATAGGTGTTCCTCGTTTAATTGCGGTTGCTTGATTTTGCGAGATAAGTGGACAAAAGTGCTGTCGATTTGCGATCCAGGTAAAGATGGTTGATGTCCCTAATTAATAAATCTTATCTGGTCGGCATGTCAACTCCACAATTTGCGGATATCTTAATGGTGTCAAACAACGCCGTTTTTGAGTACGGAATTTCAATCAGTGGATGTCTACTCCTTGCACATCAATGTGAGTCATTGGAGTCTGGATTATATTGAACTAACAAAACAATCGTAAAACTCACGCAAACGCCGAATGTTTGTGAGTTCCCACATGTGACCGTTGCCGCTTGACGATCATGTTCACGCTGTTGTAAACAAATAGCCATCATGCTCGGTCGTTCAATTGGGGTCGATGGAATCGGCCCAACGTACTGGCTGAAATTCGGCTTTGGAAGCGAAACAAAAGCTCTTATAAGTGCCACGTCGTTTGATTATCTTTGAATCATGTCCAACTGAGGATAGTTTGCCTAGATACTGGGAACTGATGTGTGAACTATTACGAAACTAAGTGGTTCAAAATTGTCGGATGGCATTTCAAGCATACTGTCAACGTGGTCTGAGGTTTATGTCTGTGTATGATACACAATGATAGCACCCGGGTTGGACCGCATGCACCCACAAAAATGGATTGCCTAAAAATTTCTAACCGATGTATCCTAGGATCGGGTTTCCCAGAATTAGACTAAATTATTTTAGGATCTGTCCATAGTTTACGTGCAATCCCTAACATTTTATGTTTGTACGTGAACGCCTATTATCGCCCTTCTAAATACAGGACTCTATTAGCATGTACTTGAATCCAAAATACACGGATTTTATTATTCTCCTTAACTAAGTGTTTTTATTTGTAAACGGACAGCGGTTTTCGTCTCGTGTTTTACTTAGTTCAGTGACAAAAAGTTGATGGGTATTAATTTTTACCATCACTGGCAATTTTCCAGAAGAATAGACGAAATTTTCTTCATTGGTTGGTTGATTATATTTTCCATAAAATTCTGATGGTCAAGCTCCTTGTGAATCCGTAGCAATGAGGTGTTCAAGTGCTCAATTCGAAAGGATTTCCTTACGCTTTTGATGGCTAAGACTGTAATTGACGGTGTTCTAATTTCATCATCACAAATAGGTCATATCTGACTGACTAACTACACTCGTTTGCAAACGGTGCAATATTTGCAAGATACTAAAATGCAACGGACCCAAATGATTTGCTGCACACATACTCATCATATTTCCGATGGAACACCATTAGAAATATTTCAATGGACTGTCTTAGAAGGAGAAATTACCGATAAGTTTCCGAAAATTCGTCGACGGATCACTACTGGTTTTGCTCTTTTTGATGCCAAACATGAGCTTGTAGCCCGCTAATTTCCAGAAAAATTGTATTCTCGCTAAACACCAAATTGTGCATGATCAGCAAGTAACACTTTGAAATTAGTTTGATGGTAGGTGAAAACTCAGCTGAATGCTTGATCGATTCCCCAGAGTTCGATATCTAGGACCTCGAAGGACTAATCCAGTAGTGGACTACTTGCAAAAGTTTGAGACAAACAGACACATTTTAATTTTAAAAGTGAGTTTTCAAAAGCCTTATCCAAACCGCTGCAAAAACAAATGCAATATTTGGTTAAGTTTCGCGGGATAAAACTGTTGGATTAGTGGTTGGATTCCAACTAAGGTCATCTGATATAAGGAGTTAACAAATTTTGCATAGTGATGGCTCCTAAAGAGTGGTTTTTTGTTTATCATGAAGGAATTGTGAGAAAAATATCAATCGTTCGCGTTTGTGAGGCCCATCTGAAAGCAACCTCTGGCACACCTTGAACTGAGAACAATAGATGTACGTTTGCCCGAAATCGGGTACAACTAAGGATGCACAAAACGCAATGTTTTGGAGCTTCGTAAATAAATTCAAACAATTAACCAGTTAACTTGCTACGTCTGAACTCGTTGCTGGTTCAGAAAATAAAAATTCAACCAATGAAGTTATTTTTTGTTAGTAATGACTGTAAATTCAGACGGAAAAACTTACTGCCAAGGTGTCGTTTACGACGAAACTGCCATCAGCGCACTGCCTCACCGAGGCTGTGCAAGAATTATCGAGCGGTGACACCATGTACGTGCGCAGGTCTTTTCCTCTTCTCTCCCCTTTTAGTGCTAACTGAAACCACAAAATGAAGTGATGAAACTGTTTTGCAGTTTAATTGGAATAATTAGCGTATCACATCAAGTAAAAGTACAGGGTTCTATTGGTGGGACGGTACAGTTTTTCATATGCAGACTCATCCAACTGTGATCATGATAAAATCAGGCCATTTGAAAGGACTAATTGTTTCTAGCGCCTTAAGTGGCAATTCTACTTGAGGTTCTTGTTAAAATGCAGCCAAGACATACATACACTGTCTTCCAGTTGGTGAATTGCCAGTGAAGTATGCTTTCACACCAGTTGGTTTGACGGAGTACCACATCACCGATCATCGTGCTGCAGACCATTGTCTAAAAAAATACTGTCATTTGCGTTCAATATCCAAAAGTCCTATTAAAACGAGTGACAGAGTTTGCAAAGCTATTTACAGTGGTTTTGGGAAACACAACCCTCCTGAAAAACATGAACTCCAGCGCTGGGTATGTTAGCCTGGAGTTATGATGGTATTTCTTCGGTTTACCCTAGTGTACTTAGCACACTTTGCCTAGTGCCCCGTTACAATAGTGACTCCTAAAAAACATATCATTACAACAAAAGGTTATCTTCAAGATCCTGAAAGATAAATGAAGGGTTTGCTTGCTCTCTTGAGTATTGCAGCAGGCCCAACCGGACGTGTGGAGCTGATGACGGTTTGAGATGACTAGGCAACGGAGTGAGGGGCTGATAGCATTCTGTAAGTTCTGATGCCTGACCAGCAAAGAAAGTGCTGTATGGGAGGCATTAAATTCTAGCGAGGTTTGCACACCGCTCTGGGACACGAAAGATCTGACCGAGTCTAATCTGCAGAGCCAATCCCAAAAAATTCGATGGCAAAAATGTTATGTGGCAGACAAGAAAATAAAATCCTAACAAAAAAACTTGTCTTTCAATTTTTGTTAACATCATTCTCACCATATGACACATTTGAATCGTAGATTCCCTCTGCTATACCGCATTTGTGCGCAGAAAGTCGATCTTCTAAAATGTAGCTGATTCACTTTGCACCATCAATCACGGAATCAGGTAATCGAAAAAAGCCGGAAGTTTTGAGTGATTTATTTTTCAGTTATTTGCTGCAACAATCCATGCCGAAAATACTTTTACACCTACAGGAAGCCACATGACACCCGATTCAACTGTGAGTGAAATGACGGCATAGAACTCACCCGAGAATCGTCTAGCCAGGGTTCTACCAGGGTTGGAGGAAGGTAGTGTGCCAATGTCCGACACGTGCTTCTCTCAACACAAGGCACATGCACTATCTGCCGGATCTCTCGATGCCAGGAAGACGAACAGGGTGACGGGTGGACACTTTGTATTGCCTGGCAAATTACTGGCTGCAGAAAAAATACAGCTCAAAATAAAAGTGGAGCAGAGAAGGTGGCTGGTGTGGTCATGTTGCTCCGACATTGATAAACAACTTGAACATGCATACCGGACTCTGCTGTATTTTTGTGAATAATGCAAAGGGAACTTCCCTATGTGTGCCTTCCCCCTGAATCCACACAGTGACCTGTTTCAAAGATTTATGAAGGTTTATTAAGTCATTAGTGTTGGAGGTGGTGAAGAGGTCAAGCTGAGTCTCAATTCGCATGGAGCAAAAGCAACACGAATCAGTTGCTCTGTTTGAGAAGAAACAGGTTGTTTGAGAAATTTTCCACCTTTGGTTAACCCTAAGAATTCATTTGCAGTGGGCGATATCTGACAACTCTATACTCATTGAAAAAACCTTGGATAATCAAATATTTGTTGGTGCTTGTTCTTATGTCGTTGTTTAAACATCCATGGGGCTGCACATTTAAGACCGGGGATGTCCGAAATTTTGTGACCTTACGTGGAATGAATTAGATGGAAGAAGGTAAACACAGAAGACCTCCGTACAGAGTAAATTAGTTGAGGACGTTCTGTGGGACACTTAGAGAGTTCATTTCTTCCGGGTGAATAACGTGAGGAATGTCCGTGTAAGGCAGCATAAAAAGTTGTCAGAGTTTCTGGACAGAGGCAGATCTAATGAACGGATTAGCTGTTGTTTACTAGCCCCCAAATTTGACCACCTTCAAACGTTTGGCGTACTAGTCCGGTCTACGGGCTTCAAACGACGATTTATCTCACATACCACCCTGCATACAGGTGATCTACGCATTCAGTGCATTTGGATAACATTTCAGTACAAATGGAGAGTTCGGACAGATTTCAGAAAAATCGGGCACTCAAATGCAACGATTGGAAAAATCGTGAGAAATAAATTATTGCCTTGTATAACCAATCAGTAGGTCATGGACACGATATTACATGCATATTTAGGAAATTACCGGAGGACACATCAATTGGTAGGATCTACAAACTGCCTCAGGTCAGAGGAGCGGTTGCCGTGGTTGCACGTCATCATGTTTGATATAAACCAATAAATATGCAGAAAAAGTAAAGCAGATATCGTTTTGATTTTACTGGAATAGTAGCTCACTTCATGCCTTATACAGAGTATATCTGTATCGTAGAGTGGTTGATTGAGAACCCCTTCGTATTTTCTCCGTACAATTGACGGCCAATAGTCAGCAAAACTTCTGTTTCGCGATGACCCTCTGCAGGAAGATGGTGCTCTGTTAGGCTGTGAGATAACTGAGAAAGATTGCACGGCGAGACTGGGAGAGGCCCATTGTGAACAGACTGCCTCAGGGGGTCTCTGAATCTGTTTGAAAAATGTATTCAACGGATATATACTGTGTAGATTGGCAACCTTTGTGTAGGACAATGTAAACCGAGCGTAATGCCCACGGCAAAACCCACAGAGAAAATTTACAAAGTTGACTGACTATCTACCATTTGAATCCGCTTGACTGCTCCATTTACTGTTTTAGTGTGTTTTTGCTTTTTCTCTCAATCAAAAAGCGTTTATACGCTTTGCTGCTAATAACACACGTCCGGCAACTTTAGTGTGATGCACTGCTGATAGTGAGGACTTAGCAGCCGTATTGCGCTGTGGGTATTACTAATAATCCAAACTGAATCAAAAAGCAGTTGAAGGAACTTATAGATACGTAAACCAGATGCCAACAACCAGATGGCATAATGCCACTTTCTGAAGGGAAATTTGGACAAGCACGCGATGGTTCTATAGAACAAATCTTTTTCGGGACAAGTGGTTACTTCTCACCTGCCGCACACATTAAACTACTGTTTAGCTGTAACATCCTTTCGGTGCCTAGCTTTCATGCCACCCAAGGGAAGCAGAAGGGCTGGGATACTGCTAGGTTGCCTAAGCATAGACAGGGGAAGTTGAGAGGCAGAGGTCGGGTTTGAACCACGGACCTTCCGGTCAGTAAATTCGCGCTCTAACCATTTGAGTCATGTTGGCACACATCAACATAGACTTGCTACAGACGTGGCTGGTAAAATGTAAGTTGCCAGAACAGAACAACCTATTTTATATCAGCTGCTGATCGACAAATTTTGTGTTTGGCCACGCCATCTACACTGGTAAATCTACATTTGCGTGCCAGCTGGCATTCTGCCAAGCTGAATGACGACATCTACTATGCTACGCCGATACTACTGCAGGGCCATACTTTTATTCAATCAAGCTAGTCATCGAGATAATCAGAATTTCACAATCCCAGAAACAATGATATCCCTGTGTTTTCAAAGAAGTACAGCCGTCTCCTAAGTGAGCACTATATTGGTAAGCCGGAATAAATCCGCAAATCATTGTAGTGAGTATGTTTGAGCTAGCAAAGTCAATGAACAAAACTTATCTAAACCAATGTTGTTTGGGAATTGTAAATGTTTTATATACCTTGATGAGTACTGTGCAATAGACCTGTTGGTTTAATGTACGGCAACACCTGTTTTACGTTGTATCTACACAAAAGGCATGAGTCTTGGGATTACGGTGATTCTGATAACTCAGATTGTCTGAGTCTTGAATAACATCTGCGAAAATAAGCAATTTCACTTTCATTAAGGCAAGTATGACATATTTGTGCATTTCATATATTTTATTGCCTAAAGTTACTGAAATAAGGTCTTTTAGACAAACAAAAGCCTAGCTTCCAATGCACACCGTCCTTAAGATACAAAATTTTCCATATCGTTTGGCTATAATAGGCTTGCCATAGAGAAATAAGTTTGTAATGACAACGCCCCACCAAGATGACCGACATAAAGAAATTAGCTACTCATACATAAAATGCTAGATTTCGTAATGGACCGAGAACATTTAGAAGGATGTTTATAGTTGAGGCCTTGTAGGCTACCGGTCGATTCACAAATAGGCAGACGTCTGTCTACAAATGTGATTTTCATGCAACAACATCCACATTAAACCCAAATTAGTATATATTAGATAAATCTCACAAAAAACCTATGGCTTATTTAGCCACCGTATTTAAAAACGATACTGTACAATGTGTTCGGAGGAAAACGCACATCAAACACTTTGAAGACAGGCTCACGCGAAGAATCGTTATTTCCCACAATAGTATGGAAAGTTACCTGACTACAAGAATCAGCCTCGCCTAGTAACACAACTTTCAAACCCACCCAAAGTTTCACCTCATCTCCATCATAGTCGAACAGGTACTAGTACATAGTTGGATATAATACTGGCGTGGTGCTGCCATGTCCGCAAAGCTGCTCTTTGGAGATGCTCACATTAGACTCGTATGCCAAGTAGACGGTATCAAATGTGTCTGTCTGTCAAACGCTGCGGTATGTTGGCTGAAGTATGCCCTGACTGGATACGGACCTATAAATTACTACTTTTAATCATTGTAGCCTTCCTACACGTTCTGTTTAATCCACAAACGGTCTTGCGGGTTGCATGCTCATAGAATAAGTTTCCACACAGTTGTTGATCGTCCGATAGGCCAAGCGATGAACGCACTTGCTACGTAAAACACCAGCTACTTGACACCGCGTAGCGTTTGTGGTTGAACGATAACAGCGGCCAACTGAAAACTATCGTTTTAAACGAGCCTTCCATCACCAGCCATTAACAAACCGACGTACTCTCCACGGGTAGTAAAACTAAGTTTTGAGATGCGCGTAGTTAATCTCCACAAACTCAGTGTAGGTGGCTGATTGTTTTGGACTTCAAAGGAAATGAACGATGGTTTAAATAGCTATATAAAATCTGCTGCAAAAAGTTGCGCATACTATGCGCTGGCGGTAACGCAAATGGTAATGTGACTTAATTTATTAGAAAACATTTCCTTGAGCAAAACTCTTTGAGAACCAACGTGTTCTCTGAATTCACTGGTTCTATGAAACCATTAACCACTTATCTGCAAAGGTAGAGGCAGCAGTTTTAGAATGGACGAATGTTAAGTTATGTGAGAATGGAAGAACTTTGTTTTAAATTTAAAGAAAATATCGTCAACGACCACTAAACTCTATTCTTCGCAATCGGTATCATCAGCCACTGCATGACTGTTCTAGTTAGTGTATGTTTTAACCAGTTAGCCCGCGCTAGCCGACTGTATTGCACACCAAGAGTTTTCAGTAAAGGTTAAATTTCACAAGTGAATGCCATTTTACTGCAAATGCTTATTCTAAAGTTAACAGATCCACTTGATTGGTGATGAGCCGTACACCCGTTACCGTTTTACACGTATGCGTTTAGTTAATAATGGTGCGATCCAAAATCGTTGATTTGTGTAGGCTATGAACGGCACGCAGATAGCATGAAAGGGAAAGGCAACCCAAAAGTAAGATAGCAAAGCTAATTACGCTGGGCTCACATGTCACCCAGATTACCTCGGCATTTCAGTCAGCATTCATTGTCAGTCAGTGGGAGCTTACACGTTGCCATTGATCGCCGGTGTAGTCCGCTTGGTAGGTAGTAAGTTTATCGCTTTGTCCTCTTGCGTTGCAGTACGTGCTGACGGCGTCCACCGAACGGGCGGACCTGGTTCCGTATCGTTCACACGGGTAAATCACATGGCGGTCACTAATTGCGTCGCACTGACTCGGTGGTCTGTAAACCATAGGGCGGTTGAAAAAGCTCTGTAATACAAAAGGGGTAGTGTAGCTCTAATATAGGCAAAAGAAGACCAGCAGCAACAGGCATCAAAGACTAACAGCATTTATGCTGTCGGATCTTAACATGATGAGACGTCTTTGGTAACCACGCAAACTATCTTCTTTTGTCCTTTCCGTGGAACGCCGGCAGATATTAGCTCAGATTGTAGCATAGGATTACGAAATCTTTTAGAAGACTACTGTAGTAGTATGCAGTGTCAATTGATAGCTTCTAAAACGTTGTGGATGAAGGTATTAACGATGCTAACTTGCCTTGGTTAGTATTAACTTAGTTAATAAATTGAGTACAAAGAAATTTAGGGTCTACTGGATTGTTCATTGTATGTGAGTTAGCCTCCGTTCCAAATTTTAGCGTACAGAATGCCTGACAAGTATTCTCCGGAGAATATCCATGTGGAATTAGGAAGGAACCTCAATCACTTTAAAAAATCTGATATCACTGGCAGAACACTATTTGTTTGGAAGCTTAACTAGTTTGAGTGAGATTAAATGCAAAAAATGGTGGCCAGTTATTGTGTCGTCAATCTGTTTGTTCGCATAGTTACAAATTAGTTGGTTGGTTACTCGATTAGCTACCTAATAAGTGAATTGGTGAATTAGCTATTCATTTTGTTTGCTTTGTATGTTTTCTTGATTCTGGCTAAGCCGGTTGTTCAGTTAAATTTTTTGCTAGTCACGCCGTATGCTAAATATTTTGGCGTCGGAGCTAAGTAAAGGTAGTGGCCAATATAAAGAATTACACAGTAACTGCAGGGGTTCTACCTGTGAAATGGGATCCAAAGGTCGCCTCAGAAATGTCGGTGACAGCTCCCGTGAATAACGGGTGTTTTGATGATCACTGTACGAGGCCGACATACAATCCACGCTTTCCATTTCTCCGGGAAACAGCAATGGACTGTTCGGTCTTACCTCACAGGTGCATCTTTCAGGAAACTCAGAGCAATATACGCCGAAACATGAATACTGTGGGGCCAAGTTACATCGAGGATGAAAAAGTCTTTCAAATGGCGTCACCTGCAGAAGAAATATCGTAGGTAAACTGATGTGACAGTAGTGCTAGGTTGTCGCAATGGTATACACACAACAAGTCAACCAGTATACCTAACAGTGTTTTCACAATGAAATAAGTTGGTGAAGTACCCAAATATACAGGACTTCACTAAAACACCAAGCACTTAAATAAGCGCTTCCTTCAAATTGTTGCACCATCTGACTAAATTTCTTTGTCACCACTAATTTCCACACGTGTGTTCTCGTGGTTGAGAACACTGGGTTTTCATCCACCAAAGAAGAATGAAATGTGAAGCTGGGACTCCGTTAAAAAAACGGACCAGCTCAAATTTATTCCGGTAGGTGCCTACTCAATGACGACGTGTGTATCCATAAGAGTCCTTCAAAATCTTCGAAACCTTAGCATGACTCAAGTGTTGCTGTCTGGACTGGATGTGAATTTTCTGATCACATTCAAGTTCAGAATTTACATATTTCTTCCCTGAAATTTCAGCAAAAGTCTGTAATCTTTATTAGTTTTCTTTCATTTTGCCTGTATAACGTCCTAATGAAATTACTTGGTTGACTCGATGGAGCAGTGACACTGCAACGGATAAACAGGCATTCAGACTAACACAGTTTCAAGTGTGCTTGTGCACCATGCTTTGTGTACTGATTAAATTAAAGTGCAATAAAAAATCACACAGAAACTTAACAATAAATAGGGTGCTTCAGCGACTGTTTTGGCTGAGCCCCCTATTCTTATTGGCTGAAGTTGCGTCTAAAATATATGCAAACAATTTTCAGATTGGTAAATTTCAATAACGGGAACAAAGTTGTTTAGGCTAGTATTGGTTTGCAATTAAACAGAGGTATGAAAATGGGGCTTTAGCATATTCTGTCTGGAGACAGAAAATGCCAATCTAAGCCTATTACGCTGATTTTTCCGCAGAAATTTGTGCTCGTCTAATACGTACGCAATAATTCGTACGATAAATTTAGTTACTGAATAATTCCCCAGAGTGAGTGTGGAAACATCTTGCAGACACCAGTCCTACCGACAAGTACTTATTGGTTAGAATTTGGGTCTGCTTGGATTTACAGTAAGCCCATTTCAAACATTGTCTCCAACTTGAGCATATATTTTGCAAAAACGTACTGTTTTCTATGTGTTTCATAGACAGCGTCGCAGTTCTGCAAATGGATCACTTCTATCGCTTAAGGACAGCCGTCACTTGAGAATAATCATTCATTTGCAAAATCTACTCCGATGTCTGGAGTCTAACAATGGCTAAGCACGGGAAATTGAGTATCTTTGCTGTTTTTCAAAGAGGTTAGACAGATCCTCATCTTTCATGCACACCGAAACGGCTGCTTCATAAACCTAGGTGCCAAAATTTCTGCTGTAGTAATCTGATAGCATACTTTTCAAAATTTTTCTTTCGGTGATCTTATATCGACTTCTTATCAACAGAAACCAAACTAAAAAAACAAAACATGTTTACGGGATGTTTTGCGCTCATGTGTAACAGGCACCTCAATCCCGACTACCTATATGCTGTATGTAATATTCCTTTGCATTAGACACTGAAATAGAAAGTTGTCGTTGGAAACGATTACACCGCAATAAAATAACTTCCCTACCTTATTCTGGTGGCAAGTATGGAGCCATCTACATGGCGCTGTTTAGGGACACATTTGGGGTTCCACAAGCAACCATAAAATTTGACTGAACTTTGTTCGATTACATCTAATCAAACAACACGCAAACCACCCTGCCTACCGTTGTGTTTGGAACGTTTGAATTTGAAAAACTACTGAATTGACCGCGTATTATTCATCACCACGGGCATCAAATAACTGACGATACAAACAGGCAAATAACCGGCGGAAAAGAAATACTTGGAAGGGCAAAGGTCATCACGCACACAACAAGACAAAATTTGTCTTAGCATAAATCTTGGAATATAACTGAAGTAGAGGCATGTGAGTAAAATTTACGTGCATTGGAATTAGCCAACCACATTTCCGGTTTTATCGCAAATAACCAGAGACTGAGGTTGCAAATAAGGTTAAATTTAAACACAATTCGGTACAAGTAGATGGAAAATCATCAATATTTTAGGATACTCTAAAGTGTGGTAAATGTGTTATATATTTTTTAGTACAAGTTCATATGTATCAATCCACATAAACACATCCGGTTCTACATATGGAGAATTCTGCGGACCTAGCTTTGTGATAAGATAAGACCACAGCCACATGGGCAGTTTATACCGAAAAATATGCAGGCAAATAGAACTACTATTCAACTGACGTACTCTTCGTATTCTTGCGATACTTGTACCGGGAAATGTGCAAAGTGCCTCTATATTATTACAGTGTGCAGCCACCGAAGCTTCTGGTGAAAGCGGTCGGACAGTACTTGAAGCAAATTGGAACCTGACATCAAATGGTTGACCAATTGGTGAACTTTTTTCCAGCTGTAAATTGGCAAGTCGTAATCAGTTGTCCTCTGTAACGCTGATCTTGTGTATCATTGCAGATTGTGGATAAAAAGTGTCATAGATTTTTATCTTTGTTGTATTATATTATATATGTAATATCATATAATATAATATATATAATATATTATATTATGTATTATATGTTTTATTCTTTTCAATTGTGTTTAGGATAGCCTAAGTTACAAGTTATATCATTTCTTCAGCAAATAGGTCTCGTAGTGAACCAGAACATTTTTTACCTGAATGTAGGGTGAAGGGCACGCTGGTTTGACAGTATAAAGTGAAGCTAGATAGCGCATGGCGTGTCGCTAGGGCCAAAAATTGATAGAGGTGGACTGCAGCCTGCAAGTCTGTGCGTCGGAGGCTCTGACCAAAAACGTTTCATCCCCGTATACCGTTGGTACGAATCTGTCAAACGATCGCTAGATTTTCGTCTGAGAATCTTTGCATCCGATATTCTTTCGGCAGAATACGTTGGTTTGAGCGGTGAGAGCTAGAAAAAAGTAAAAGCATCGTCTGGGGTTCACTTTTCCAACTTTTGTGAATGCAAAGTGCTGTAACATTCGTTACTCTACCATGCAGAATAAGAATATTATTATAGGTAGATTTTTAAAGGAAGATGATGAAGTGTGTGCGCGTTTCATAGGATAGCATCTAAATCTTACAGTATGTCCCGGAATAAGTAGGAATGCAACATGGTATCGCTGAGATTTTTGTTGAAGCCCCATTTCTGAAATGGTGAGATCGCAAATCACTTATTATGTTTAATCTGAGCGTGGAATGCTTGCATCTTCTCTGCGGCTTCTCGCGCAAAACTTGTTAATGATATCGGTCTTAAAGATGCCACAAACTCTTCTTAAGTGTCCGCACCTAGCTAACACAGTCAATTTGCAGTCATAACTGAGTTCTTGTCTTTGTTGTAAGAAAAGCCAGGGTGGTCTGTTCTTCATGTCTCTAAACCATTCTCCCTCTTAACATTAGGCACTGAGGTCAACTTGGACGCAAAATTTTACAAAGGGTCCTGAACGATAGAACATAGAATGCGCTTTTCTTGGGCAGTATTTTTCCACCAGTACACTCAGTGGAAAATTAATCATGACAGCACTTGACAAATCGGATGAGTTTCGATTAAATATGAGGGAATACAGTTTACTGAATCCCGCATTTTTATTCTATCCTTTGGTCATAATTCATAGCAGTGCATCTTATCTCCTTTGGAAGTGGTGATAAGTAGATAAAAAACTTCCGAAGCCTGGCCGTCAAATGGGAGTTTGATCAAATAAACAATAGTTGTCCGAAACATTCAGACCATGAGTGGCTTCAGCTTCGCAATGGCAGATGACAAAAAGGGGATAAATTTCATTACGTTATCAAACTTTCAGCAACGGACTAAAACCAAAAATGCTTTTGTTGAAATGGCCGTTGTTAAATAGTGCATTGTTTGGACGCAGAAATCTATAAACCAAGGGGTCTCCAAATAGCATTTACTTCGCCTCAACATTCAATTTCTCGAAAACACAAGGCCTCTTGAATTTCGGACAATACAGAGGTCGACTCTGTTGTAGGCTGAATCCCGGCATCCCTTCATGTCTCTTCATATCTCCCTTTGTCACGAAGAAATGGTATCTAACAACAGTCCTAAATGAATAACCCTAAGAAAATATAAAGAATTACGTGGAACCATTCACAATATCTGAATCTTCGCGGATACACGGATACTTTAGCTTCAGATGACACATCATATTCACGTGAGAAGTGAGCCAAAATGAAGTGCATACTACTAAATAAAAGTAAATACAGCAGACGCAATAAGTAATACAATAAGTTTTCTAAAACTTAACCTTTTTCCAAAGGAGCTTTTTGGGTGTCATATAAATCAGGGTCTTCAATATTAGCTCTAACAGAAACCGTATCTTCAGGAGAAATGAATTCAAAAATGCCTTCAATGTTGGAATGCATTATAGTATTCCCAAACCATTCAGTTTCAAGCCCATTCGTATTGGTTCTTCATCAAGGAAGAACATGAATTAGTTCCTTAAGCAAGTCTCAGCCATAATGAACAGTGAAACATTGTTATATAAAAAGCAAACAAAATGAAAGTTCATAAAGCCACTGGACAAAAACTTCATGGCTCACCGGACGGGAGGTTGTGTGTTTAGTTTTTCCCGCCACGTGTTGCTGGACTTCGGGTTGGATGTCCCGCGCATGCCTGCTTCCGGATGAATGGTTGCGCAGAACTGACTGACTGGATGGAGGAGCCTGCATGGGCGTAGAACTCCGCCGTTCACGTAAAGGCTGGTGTTGTCTGTGCTCCTGCACACTTGGTCGTATTTTTTTGGACGGTTTTGTAGACACCGACGTTACGGAAGCCACAAGAATATCTTGGCGTGTATCTATTTCAAGGGAAGGCTAAAAAAATAGTTTCCATTAGCTTCTAGAAAGTTTGTCCGTTTGTTTTATGCCCAGTGAACAGCTTCAAAAATTCAGACTCGATTGTCCCGGCAAATATATTAAACAAGGTGACAGTGAAACCGAGATATGAAACATGTTTATGTTGCGCTTTCCTCGAAAACGTTTGCTGAAGTAATACATTGTTTCACTGAGCTAAGCCATTTGAATTGAACTTTCCAAAAAACCTACTGTGATACTGGTAGGTCAAACAAGTATTCTTCCAAACGCAGCCCCTGTACATAGAAAAGCCCAACAATCTGACCTATCATTCCTATCTGTTTCTGTGCTTTTGTTCACCGTACCGTCTTAATGGACTGGTTCGTAAGGCAGCGAAGCAACAGATTTGGAGTGAAGTAACCAAGATGTAGACATATGAATTATTAGGAATTTGAATCATCTTGTTACTCACAGCGTCAGTAGCAACGCAACTTGGGTGGAAACTGAGACCAATTGCCTTTCGGATATGGGGTGATGAATCTTCACTTCTACAAGATCTCTTTCACTGAAGCCAGTATGCTCACCGACCCGTTGAACATACTGGCATCGTTGATTGCATAGTATTTTCAATAATCGATTTTTCTGCTTTACGCATACTAATGGCCCTTTTGTTTCGACGTTCCAGGAAAAATGTCCACTTCACCTTAATGGGAACTGCAAAACGGGCGTCAGCAAGTGTATTCCTCGATGTTATTTGTTCCGTTGAATAGTTAGTAATTCGCAATAGGTACTGGAAGTGCAACGTTCTTCTCGTTGTTAAGGCAGCTTGTTGATTTACAAGGCACTCCTGAGGATATAAAGGTTTGCTGCAGACGTTTCGTCAGCAACTCATTGGCATCGACTGCGCATATCTTGATGGCAGTGCGTTGTAGTCCGAGCTTTGGCATTTAAGGTGGGTCTAGGCAGGCACGCCGTGTACGACGCAAGCTAAAACCGTTTTACCGTAAATGTAAGGCAGATATTCTGCAAATAACTAATTTGCATATGCCCCGCTAATTTAGAACAACATCCTACTGCGAATGGATCAAAACTTCCAAAAACTCTGCTTAGCTTAAAGATAGAGGTTCCACGAGGATGTTAAATCTGTACTAAATTGAGGTTCCCATATTACCGGTCTATCACAACTGATACCAAGAAATGGGTAAAAATGGGTATTGAAAATGTATTGAACACAAAAAAGGTATCTTAATTATAACCTAATTCCTGTTTCTGATGGAAACTGCCAGCAGAAGAATGCAGCTGGTTTGAATTTCGGCGGCAAATTACTCCAAAAGTTGGGCACAGGCACCAGAAAAGTCACTGTGCTTGTACAAGTTGACGATTGTTCACCTGAAAATACACGAAATTCCTCACCTTTTTTAGCAGCTGCGTGGGTACAACTTGCTCCGGAGGTTTCTGAATTAACTGAGAAGTCAGATGCACGGAGTCTCCAAAATTATGAATTTCGTTAATGGGTAGCCATGACACCACGTTGGGCGCTTTAGCAGCCGTTGGATCATGAAGGACAAGTGCATTCTGCTGAAGGTACTGATCGCTCATTAGTGGCGTGAATTTTGTGGCCGTTAGTCCACGAGGAGGAATTGATACTTTTTGTGTGCTCATTTGGCTAACGAAACTTGTACTTCCTGACATTGACTGAAAAAACGACGGTAGATCCAATTATACACACGCAAATACTTCCGAAAATTGCGTGAAATAAAATAAATTTTGAAGTTTATGTTTTGCAGCTTGGGGACACCGGAGCTTTTAAGCAATCGACAGCGTTCGTTCACCCTGGTGAGCAGGAAGCGTAACCGCGATAACTCCGATGACTCTGCAACTGTTTGGCTACATGCGCAGTAAACTTTCTTCAAGTGGCCTGAAGGCAGAATTGACTAACAAGGTCTAAACAGGTGCCTCGTTTATAGCCTAATTTTTCTCAACTATCATA